>NC_138770.1:670923451-670988451 GCF_965119305.1 Pelophylax lessonae | reverse complement strand
TGTCAGCCATGAACACAGAGCTCCTGTGTACCTCCTATTTAGGAACACAGGTCTCTGTGTTCATTCAGTAAATACATCCCCCTCACAGTTAGAAAGCACCCCCTATGTTCACATTTAACTCTTTGATCGCTCCTGGTGTTAACCTCTTCCCTGTCAGTGTCATTATTACAGTAACATTGCATATTTTTAGCACTGATTACTGTAGAAATGTCACTGGTCCCCCCAAAAAGTGGCAAAAATGTCAGTTAGGGGTCCGATCTGTCCGCCGCAATGTCACAGTCCCTCTAAAAATCACAGATCACCACCATTACTAGTAAAAATAAATAAAAATTAATAAAAATGACATAAATCTTTCCCCTAGTTTGCAGATGTGATAACTTTTGCGTAAACCAATCAATATACACTTATTGGGATTTTTTTAACCAAAAATATGTAGCAGAAAACAAATTGGCCTAAAATGATGAAAATTTTTGATTTTTACATTTTTTTTATTGGGAATGTTTTATAGCAGAATGTGAAAAATATATATATATATTTTTTTTCAGAATTGTCGCCTGTTTTTTGTTTATAGTGCAAAAAAAAAAAAATCGCAGAGGTGATCAAATACCACCAAAAGAAATCTCTATTTGTGGGGAAAAAAAGGACATCAATTTTTTTGTATACGGCGTCGCACGACCAACCGCGCAATTGTCAGTTAAAGTAACGCAGTGCCGAATCACAAAAAAAAAAATGGCCTGGTCATTAAGGGGGAAAATCCTTCCGGTCCAGAACTGGTTAAGGGAACAGGTTCTATTTTTTTTTTTTTTTTTTTAGGGTAACAAAAGCTTTAAGAGTTCCTTTCACTGGAACTAAGGGGCCAAGCCCAACGCCTGAAACCCCCCCCCCCTCCACCAAATGATTTGGACCACTGCAAAAAGCAAGGTCCATAAAGACACGGGTGAGTGAGTTTGGGGGGGAGGAACTTGACTGTCCTGCACAGAGTCCTGACTTCAACCCAATAGAACACCTTTGGGATGAATTAGAGCAGAGACTGTGAGCCAGGCCTTCTCATCCAACATCAGTGCCTGACCTCATAAATACGCTTCTGGAAGAATGGTGAAACATTCCCATAGACACACTCCTAAACCTTGTGGACAGCCTTCCCAGAAGAGATGAAGCTGTTATAGCTGCAAAGGGTGGGCCAACTCAATATTGAACCCTACAGACTAAGACTGGGATGCCATTACAGTTCATGTGTGTGTAAAGGCAGGCGTCCCAAATCTTTGGTAATGGAGTGTATGTGCTGCATGGGGTGGGCATGAGGTTAATCACGTGTGCAAAAAACTGCTCCGGCAGCGGAAATGTAAACGGCGAAGCTGACCCCAATAAGGATATGGAGAGATTGCGCCGGAGTTGGCGAAAGAAACGCCAGAAATCTGAACTGACCCGGCAGATTTCAGGTGACACCGGAGTTTTGGGGACACACAGACACCATGATGGGGACAAAAGAGGTCTAGGTGTCCCCAAAACATCCTCAATGAAGATTTCCAGGAGTCCCGGCCTCTCCAGGCGCCGCTATCCCACCGCCGCTGCCCCTCCATTGGCTGCTGAGGCAGGTGATGGATGTGTGAACTGTGAGGACTTTTCCAGGGACATCTCCAATGTGCACCTCATGTCTGTAACCCTGTGACCCGAAGGGGGGCGGAGTCCTGACACCCATACAAAAGTTACAAAAAAACAGAGTGAACACAACAAATCATAAACAATCTACATTAAGTAACCAGAGTAACAGAAAACTCCATACACAGCTATCAATGTGTATATCTCCCCCTCCCCCATCACCCCATACTGTTTATCAGGGCGCCCAGAAAGCCTTCACATGCCCCAGTACAGAGGAGTGCCCCCCCCCCCCCCCTCCTCCGGGGTGCCACACTGAGAACAGCAACATGGGAATACCTCTAGAGCTGGTCACCCGATTGTCACACGGTGCAGTAAACAAACATGGCGGCCTCCACTGTGTACGGTCACCACGGCAACCGAGATGCCATCCGTAGCCAAGGAGAGAGGGAGGAGACGCTCGCAGTGCCTAACCACGCCCAATACTGTCTTTACTGACTGGAATACCTGAAGGAGGTGGAGCCTATCTCTGACTGAACTGTAAAATAAGCTGTACACGGATATATACAGATAATAATACACAGATATACCCTACAGTGACCAATATACAGTGTATAATACACACATATACCCTATAGTGACCTATATACAGTGTATAACACACAAATATCACCTACAGGGACCTATATACAGAGAATAATACACACATATCCCCTATACTGTCTTCTATAGAGAGTATAATACACAGATATCCCTCTATACTGTCCTCTATAGAGGGTATAATATACAGATATCACCTATACTATCTCTATATATGTTATAATACACATATATCCCCTATACTGTCCTATATAGAGGGTATAATACACAAATACCCATATACTGTCCTCTATAGAGATTATAATACACAGATATCACCTATACTGTCCTCTATAGAGGGTATAATACACAGATATCACCTATACTGTCCTCTATAGAGGGTATAATACACATATATCCCCTATACTGTGCTCTATAGAGGGTATAATACACATATATCCCCTATACTGTCCTATATAGAGAGTATAATACACATATATCCCCTATACTGTGCTCTATAGAGGGTATAATACACAGATATCCCCTATACTGTCCTCTATAGAGGGTATAATACACATATATCCCCTATACTGTGCTCTATAGAGGGTATAATACACATATATCCCCTATACTGTCCTATATAGAGAGTATAATACACAGCTATCACCTATACTGTCCTCTATAGAGGGTATAATACACAGATATCCCCTATACTGTCCTCTATAGAGGGTATGATACACAGATATCCCTTATAATGTCCTCTATAGAGGGTATAATACACGGATATCCCCTATACTGTCCTCTATAGAGGGTATAATACACAGATATCCCCTACCCTGTCCTCTATAGAGGGTATAATACACAGATATCACCTATACTGTCCTCTATAGAGATTATAATACACAGATATCACCTATACTGTCCTCTATAGAGATTATAATACACAGATATCACATATACTGTCCTCTATAGAGGGTATAATACACAGATATCACCTATACTGTCCTCTATAGAGGGTATAATACACAGATATCACCTATACTGTCCTCTATAGAGGGTATAATACACAGATATCACCTATACTGTCCTCTATAGAGGGTATAATACACAGATATCCCCTATACTGTCCTCTATAGAGGGTATAATACACAGATATCACCTTTACTGTCTTCTGTAGAGAGTATGTCACCTATAGTAATTTATATACAGTGTATAATACACGGATATCACCTATACCGTCCTCTATAGAGAGTATAATACACAGATATCCCCTATACTGTCCTCTATAGAGGGTATAATACATAGATATCACCTTTACTGTCCTCTGTAGAAAGTATACTACACAGATGTCACCTATAGTAATCGATATACAGGGTATAATACAGAAACATGATGTCTAGTGTCCCCCTATAATACCTACTAGCACTGTATAGTGTACAGTGACTCTGTATGTTATTCCTGTACAGTGTATAATGTATGGTGACCCCCTATGTAATGTATAATGTATGGTGACCCCCTATGTAATGTATAATGTATGGTGACCCCCTATGTAGTGTATAATGTATGGTGACCCCCTATGTAGTGTATAATGTATGGTGACCCCCTATGTAATGTATAATGTATGGTGACCCCCTATGTCATCTATGTATTGTGTATACTGTATATGTATACATTATAGCACACACCTTCCAGCAGGGGCATAACTACAGGGGTTGCAATCGCAACCGGGCCCCATGCTCCAGGGTCTGTGCGGCTCCCCTGTACACCTTGATAGGAGGGGCGGCGGGGGCAGCATGTAGAGAAATCACTGTCCTCCTTTTTCCTCCTGTAGCTGCAGGAGGAGAATGGAGGAGATTGGTTCCTCTGTATGCTGCCCCCGCCACTCCTCCTATCCAGTTCACTTGTGTTCTGCTGTCTCTGGGCCCCTGTGTGCTCCCCTGGTCCCCCCCCCCCCCCCACTGTGCTCCCTCCCCTCTCCTGCCGGCTGCTGCAGGGGATGTGTCACAATAGAGAACCAGGAAGGGGTCAGTAAATATGTAATTTACCAGCTCCTTCCTTTTCTGAATGGACAGAGTCATAGTCAGTCACATTGTAAAAAATAAATAAAATAAAATGATAAAAATAATACAATTAAAGTACCAAAAAATAAAAACTACTGACACCAGTGGGTGAACTTCCAGGATCACAAAGATCACACTTGTGACCGAGCTCTGGCATTCCACCACCGTGGGGAGGCCCCAAGATGGCAGGAAGGGGGCCCACTGCAGAACTTGTGAAAGGGTCCGCCGCTGTGGGACTGTAATAAAGGGCCCCGCACGAGGGTAAAGGGCCCCAGGATCAGTGGGAAGAGCCCCAGGTTCGAAGGGAAGGGCCCCAGCCAGGGGTCCGGGCATGGTTTCTTGCACCGGGGCCCTGAAGGTTCTAGTTACGCCTCTGCCTTCCAGGGCTCTGACATGGGAGAGGGGCAGATTTTACTGGCGATATATTGAGGCCAAACACTCGGCTGGTTGCGGCTCCAGGAATGGAGATCATGAAGAATTAATGAGAAAACACTTCACTGCCTCTACATACCCGGCATGGTCAGCAAAAGCAAAATACAAATCACCTACCCACCCCGGGCCCAGCGCCTCCACCCCCTCCTCCCACTATATACTGGGAACGCCATCATAATATGGGGGTGTCTACTGCAAACACAAGAGGGGGGCAATCATGAAGGGAAGGGGAATATCAACCATGCTGTGTCCTTTTCTACCCTATATTATCTTTATTATGGGTTCTATTATATTCAATATTTAATATTAGTACAGTGATATTGGTGTCAGGAGTATGATCTCTGTACAGTGCGGTGATATTGGTGTCAGGAGTATGATCTCCGTACAGTACGGTGATATTGGTGTCAGGAGTATGATCTCTGTACAGTACGGTGATATTGGTGTCAGGAGTACGATCTCTGTACAGTGCGGTGATATTGGTGTCAGGAGTATGATCTCTGTACAGTGCGGTGATATTGGTGTCAGGAGTATGATCTCTGTACAGTACGGTGATATTGGTGTCAGGAGTACGATCTCTGTACAGTGCGGTGATATTGGTGTCAGGAGTATGATCTCCATACAGTACGGTGATATTGGTGTCAGGAGTATGATATCCATACAGTAAGGTGATATTGGTGTCAGGAGTATGATCTCCGTACAGTAAGGTGATATTGGTGTCAGGAGTATGATCTCCGTACAGTAAGGTGATATTGGTGTCAGGAGTATGATATCCATACAGTGCGGTGATATTGGTGTCAGGAGTATGATCTCTGTACAGTACGGTGATATCGGTGTCAGGAGTATGATCTCCGTACAGTACGGTGATATCGGTGTCAGGAGTATGATCTCTGTACAGTATGGTGATATTGGTGTCAGGAGTATGGTCTCTGTACAGTACTGTGATATTGGTGTCAGGAGTATGATCTCTGTACAGTACGGTGATATTGGTGTCAGGAGTATGATCTCTGTACAGTGCGGTGATATTGGTGTCAGGAGTATGATCTCTGTACAGTACGGTGATATTGGTGTCAGGAGTATGATCTCTGTACAGTACGGTGATATTGGTGTCAGGAGTATTATCTCTGTACAGTACGGTAATATTGGTGTCAGGAGTATGATCTCTGTACAGTACGGTGATATTGGTGTCAGGTGTATGATCTCTGTACAGTACGGTGATATTGGTGTCAGGAGTATGATCTCTGTACAGTGCGGTGATATTGGTGTCAGGAGTATGATCTCTGTACAGTGCGGTGATATTGGTGTCAGGAGTATGATCTCCGTACAGTACGGTGATATTGGTGTCAGGAGTATGATCTCTGTACAGTACGGTGATATTGGTGTCAGGAGTATGATCTCTGTACAGTACGGTGATATTGGTGTCAGGAGTACGATCTCTGTACAGTGCGGTGATATTGGTGTCAGGAGTATGATCTCTGTACAGTGCGGTGATATTGGTGTCAGGAGTATGATCTCTGTACAGTACGGTGATATTGGTGTCAGGAGTACGATCTCTGTACAGTGCGGTGATATTGGTGTCAGGAGTATGATCTCCATACAGTACGGTGATATTGGTGTCAGGAGTATGATATCCATACAGTAAGGTGATATTGGTGTCAGGAGTATGATCTCCGTACAGTAAGGTGATATTGGTGTCAGGAGTATGATCTCCGTACAGTAAGGTGATATTGGTGTCAGGAGTATGATATCCATACAGTGCGGTGATATTGGTGTCAGGAGTATGATCTCTGTACAGTACGGTGATATCGGTGTCAGGAGTATGATCTCCGTACAGTACGGTGATATCGGTGTCAGGAGTATGATCTCTGTACAGTATGGTGATATTGGTGTCAGGAGTATGGTCTCTGTACAGTACGGTGATATTGGTGTCAGGTGTATGATCTCTGTACAGTACGGTGATATTGGTGTCAGGAGTATGATCTCTGTACAGTGCGGTGATATTGGTGTCAGGAGTATGATCTCTGTACAGTGCGGTGATATTGGTGTCAGGAGTATGATCTCCGTACAGTACGGTGATATTGGTGTCAGGAGTATGATCTCTGTACAGTACGGTGATATTGGTGTCAGGAGTATGATCTCTGTACAGTACGGTGATATTGGTGTCAGGAGTACGATCTCTGTACAGTGCGGTGATATTGGTGTCAGGAGTATGATCTCTGTACAGTGCGGTGATATTGGTGTCAGGAGTATGATCTCTGTACAGTACGGTGATATTGGTGTCAGGAGTACGATCTCTGTACAGTGCGGTGATATTGGTGTCAGGAGTATGATCTCCATACAGTACGGTGATATTGGTGTCAGGAGTATGATATCCATACAGTAAGGTGATATTGGTGTCAGGAGTATGATCTCCGTACAGTAAGGTGATATTGGTGTCAGGAGTATGATCTCCGTACAGTAAGGTGATATTGGTGTCAGGAGTATGATATCCATACAGTGCGGTGATATTGGTGTCAGGAGTATGATCTCTGTACAGTACGGTGATATCGGTGTCAGGAGTATGATCTCCGTACAGTACGGTGATATCGGTGTCAGGAGTATGATCTCTGTACAGTATGGTGATATTGGTGTCAGGAGTATGGTCTCTGTACAGTACTGTGATATTGGTGTCAGGAGTATGATCTCTGTACAGTACGGTGATATTGGTGTCAGGAGTATGATCTCTGTACAGTGCGGTGATATTGGTGTCAGGAGTATGATCTCTGTACAGTACGGTGATATTGGTGTCAGGAGTATGATCTCTGTACAGTACGGTGATATTGGTGTCAGGAGTATTATCTCTGTACAGTACGGTAATATTGGTGTCAGGAGTATGATCTCTGTACAGTACGGTGATATTGGTGTCAGGTGTATGATCTCTGTACAGTACGGTGATATTGGTGTCAGGAGTATGATCTCTGTACAGTACGGTGATATTGGTGTCAGGTGTATGATCTCTGTACAGTACGGTGATATTGGTGTCAGGAGTATGATCTCCGTACAGTACGGTGATATTGGTGTCAGGAGTATGATCTCTGTACAGTGATATTGGTGTCAGGAGTATGATCTCTGTACAGTACGGTGATATTGGTGTCAGGAGTATGATCTCTGTACAGTACAGTGATATTGGTGTCAGGAGTATGATCTCTGTACAGTACGGTGATATTGGTGTCAGGAGTATGATCTCTGTACAGTGATATTGGTGTCAGGAGTATGATCTCTGTACAGTACAGTGATATTGGTGTCAGGAGTATGATCTCTGTACAGTGATATTGGTGTCAGGAGTATGATCTCTGTACAGTCTCCTGTCAGTGAGGAGTTGGATATAAATGATATCAGCTTCCTTCTCCCTGTAGAAGATCCCATTGTATAATGTGTGCTGTGGATGATGTGAGTAGTAGTTGGGGAAGATGTGAGGATGAGCGGTGAGAAGATGCAGAGAAGAACGATTAATAATTGATGAGATTTTCTCCAGAAATAGCAGACATGAGAGAGCAGGAGAGGACGGCGCATGCAGACACAAAGTGGGGGTGAAGCTGATTGAGGATGGAGCACAGTCAGGGGAGCGGAAACACAGCGCCTGCCTGCTGGTGGGGAATACTGAGCAGGAGACATGGAGGGTCACATTATCAGGGAGGGAGGGACAGCGAACCCTTCATTAAAATGACAGCCATGTTGCTCCAGTTGCTGTTGAACTACAAATTGCACTATTCTCCCACTGACACCAATGATGGGGCACTATTCCTCCCACTGACACCAATGATGGGACGCTATTCCTCCCACTGACACCAAGGATGGGGCGCTATTCCTCCCACTGACACCAATGATGGGACACTATTCCTCCCACTGTCACCAATGATGGGGCACTATTCCTGCCACTGATACCAATAATGGGGCATTATTCCTCCCACCGACACCAATGATGGGGCACTATTCCTCCCACCGACACCAATGATGGGACACTATTCCTCCCACCGACACCAATGATGGGGCACTATTCCTCCCACTGACACCAATGATGGGGTACTATTCCTCCCACTGACAACAATGATGGGGCACTTTTCCTCCCACTGATACTAATGATGGGGCACTATTCCTCCCACTGACACCAATGATGGGGCAATATTCCTCCCACTGACCTCAATGATGGGGCACTATTCCTCCCACTGACACCAATGATGGGGCACTATTCCTCCCACTGACACCAATGATGGGGCACTATTCCTCCCACTGACACCAATGATGGGGCACTATTCCTCCCACTGACACCAATGATAGGGCACTATTCCTCCCACTGACACCAATGATGGGACACTATTCCTCCCACTGACACCAATGATGGGGCACTATTCCTCCCACTGACACCAATGATGGGGCACCATTCCTCCCACTGACACCAATGATGGGGCACTATTCCTCCCACTGACACCACTACTTTGCTACAATGTAAAGTATAATTTCTTCAGGACCTGGAATACGCTGTCGTATACGACAATCCAGAGCACCCCAAACATGCTCAATGGGTGACATGTCCGGTGAGTATGCTGGCCATTCAAGAACTGGGATGTTTTCAGATTCCAGGAATTGTGTACAGATCCTTGCACCATGGGGCCGCGCATTATCATGCTGCACCATGAGGCGATGGTCGTGGATGAATGGCACAACAATGGGCCTCAGGATCTCATCGCGGTATCTCTGTGCATTCAAAATGCCATCAATAAAATGTACCCGTGTTCATTGTCTATAGCATATGCCTGCCCATACCATAACCCCACCGCCACCATGGGCCACTCCATCCACAACACTGACATCAGCAAACCGCCCACCCACATGAAGCCATACACGCTGTCTGCCATCTGCCCTGTACAGTGAAAGCTGGGATTCATCCATGAAGAGAACTCCTCTCCAAAGTGCCAGGCACCAGTGAATGTGAAGAGTTGCCCACTCGAGTCGGTTACGATGACGAACTGCAGTCAGGTGGAGACCCCCATGAGGATGAGGAGCATGCAGATGAGCTTCCCTGAGACGGTATCTGACAGTTTGTGCAGAAATTCTTTGATTGTTGCAGCAGCTGTCCGGGTGGCTGGTCTCAGACGATCTTGGATGTGAAGATCCTGGGCCGGTGTGGTTACAGGTGGTCTGCGGTTGTGAGGCCGGTTGGATGTACTGCCAAATTCTCTGAAACGCCTTTGGAGACGGCTTATGGTAGAGAAATGAACATTCAATTCACGGGCAACAGCTCTGGTGGACATTCCTGCAGTCAGCATGCCAATTGCACGCTTCCCCAAAACTTGGGACATCTGTGGCATTGTGCTGTGTGATAAAACTGCACATTTTAGAGTGGCCTTTTATTGTGGCCGGCCTAAGGCACACCTGTGCAATAATCATGCTGTCTAATCAGCATCTTGATATGTCACACCTGTGAGGTGGACGGATTATCTCGGCAAAGGAGAAGCGCTCACTAACACAGATTTACACAGATTTGAGAGAAATCGGCCTTTTGTGTACATAGAAAGAGTCTTAGATCTTTGAGTTCAGCTCATGAAAAATGGGGACAAAAAAAAAAAAGTGTTGCGTTTATAGTTTTGTTCAGTGTATATACCAATGTTTTAATGCAGATCAATAAAATGTGTTTATTTTTTATATATATATATATATGTGCCTAAAAAGTCAAATATTTCCCAAACCCCTTTCAGACATTTGTGAACACAGCCAAGGAATGCACAGGCATTAATAGGTATTTACATGATTGTGTCATCCTTGAGCTGCATCTCAGTCCAGGAAGTAGATGGCGACCCTGCATGATGCCTGAACAAAACTGGATCTGTTCTTCTGGGAGAGAAAAAGCAGCTGAAGACATTGTTGGGGGAGTGCTGTGATCTCTGAGAGGGAAAATACATACTTGGAAGAGCTATATTGCTATATTGACATGTAGCAGGCTGCATCTAAAGCTGAATTCCAGGTATGGATATTGTTATATAGTTACATTGTTCCAGCTTGGACCATGTAGATATGCCATACCTGTGGGAATTCAGCCTTAATAAATCTGATGACAGGTCCACTTTAAAGCATAAGAAAACCCTGCAGTCTGATGCCAGAGCCTCATTCATAAAGATCAACATTTGCCTAATAAACACTTTATATTGCAATATTATGATCCATTCTCTTAGTTTTGGTGCAGGCTGTTCCTCCACCACCAACACCACTGAAGATGGCACCATCTTTGATACTGTCTGGTGTTTCCTTCCCAGAACACAGCTTCTGTCCTCAAAGCTCATCATTTAAAAACCTTGCCCATGCACCTACCAAAGAGTCAAAGCCTTACTTTGGATTCGAAGTAGCCATGTTGCTTGGGTGGGTCATCAAAGTCAGGGCTCATCCCCATGGAAATTAGCAAGCATCAGAGGATATATGCGTATGTTACCAGATGTTCCCTAACACCTTGTGATGCCGTTAGTCACATGGGGTTTTAGGGAAAGAAGATGAGCACCATGAGAGAGAGAGAGTTTGCTGGAGATATAAGATGACATCATCAAGGCTAGGCCAGGATACTAGAAATGAGCCTTCTAATATGAACACACCAGTGATGTCCCCTGAGGAAATGACAGAGGAAGGATGTGGATGATCATGATGCTGTCTAACAATAGGTTAAGATCAAGGGGATATCTAACGACTAAGATGCCTACCAATAGATTTAGAGCAAGGAGATGTCTGACAGGACTATGTCTAACAAGAAGATGTCTATCAATAGGTTCAGATCAAGGAAATGCCTAGCAGGAATATGCCTACCAATAGGTGCAGATCACGTGGAGGTCTACCAGGAGAATGTCTACCAATAGGTTCAGATCAAGGGGGATGTCTACTAGGAATAGGTCTACCAATAGGTTCAGATCAAACGGATATCTTCCAACAGGAAGAGACCAAGGAGATATCTACCAGTAATAGGTCCACCAATAGGTTGAGATCAAGGGGATGTCTACCAATAGTTTTGCGATCAAGGAGATATCTCTGCATAGGTTGAGATCAAGGGGATGTCTACCAATAGGTTGAGATTGAGTGGATGTTTACCAATAGGTTGAGATCAAGGAGACTTCTACCAGAAATATGTCTACCAATCAGTTCAGATCAAGGGGATGCCTACCAATAAGTTGAGATCAAGAAGATATATACCAATAGGTTGGGATGAAGGAGATGTCAACCAATAGGTTGAGATCAAGGGAATGTGTACTAAGAGGCTGTCTACAAATAGGTTGAGATCAAAGAGATGTCTACCAATAGGCAAAGATCAAGGGGATAAATAAGTGGCAACCACCCCAACCTTTGCAGCAAGGAACATAGGAAAAGGCAACGCATGTCAAAAAACAAAAATTACCTGCCAGCCTGCAACAAACTGAATTGTCTTAACAGTTCACGTTAAAAACAAGGGGTTTCGTTTGCAAATATATGTGTGTAAGCTACAGCGACCACGTCACGGCACCCCAGTGTACTGCAGTCCTGACTCTAAATTTTGAGAGTCTCCTGAGTTGGAGCAGCGCACATACAGTATATAATAATAGATAGATTAAGGGCAGGTATGGCTGGAGGGAGCCCACCCCTCCCTAAAGGCATAGGGACACACTGGACACCCAGCAAAGACAGTGAAGGTATCCAAAGCATCCCCTCACCAATTACCAACAGTACAAACAAATGGCAACCACCTCAACCTACAACTTGCCTTTTCAGCAAGGAGAACATGAAAGGGCAACTCATGTAAAAAAACATCAAACAAAAATTCCCAGCTCACTTACCAGCTCACCATCAAGGGGATGTCCATCAATAGGTTGAGATCAAGGAGATGTCCACCAATAGGTTGAGATCAAGGGGATGATCTACCAAGGAGATATCTACCAATAGGTTGAGAGTGAGTGGATGTTTACCAATAGGTTGAGAGTGAGTGGATGTTTACCAATAGGTTGAGATCAAGGAGCTGTCTACCAGGAATAGGTCTATCAATTGGTTGAGATCAAGGGTATATCTAGCAATAGGTTGAGATCAAGGAGATGTCTACAATAGGTCGAGATCAAGGAGATGTCTACCAATAGGCTGAGATCAAGGAGATGTCTACCAATAGGCTGAGATCATGGAGATGTCTACCAATAGGCTGAGATCAAGGAGAGGTTTACCAGGAATAGGACTACCAATAGGTTGAGGTGAAGATGTCTACCAATAGGTTGAGATCAAGGCGATGTCTACCAATAGATTGAGATCAAGGAGAGGTCTACCAATAGGTAGAGATCAAGGAAAGGTCTACCAATAGGTTGAGATCAAGGAGAGGTCCACCAGGAATAGGACTACCAATAGGCTGAGATCAAGGAGATGTCTACCAATAGGTTGAGATCAAGACGATGTCTACCAATAGGTTGAGATCAAGGAGAGGTCTACCAATAGGTTGAGATCAAGACGATGTCTACCAATAGGTTGAGATCAAGGAGATGTCTACCAATAGGTTGAGATCAAGGAGATGTCTTCCAATAGGCTGAGATCAAGGAGATGTCTTCCAATAGGCTGAGATCAAGGCGATGTCTACCAATAGGCTGAGATCAAGGAGAGGTCCACCAGGAATAGGACTACCAATAGGTTGAGGTGAAGGAGATGTCTACCAATAGGTTGAGATCAAGGCGATGTCTACCAATAGATTGAGATCAAAGAGATGTCTACCAATAGGTTTAGATCAAGGAGAGGTCTACCAATAGGTTGAGATCAAGGAGAGGTCCACCAGGAATAGGACTACCAATAGGCTGAGATCAAGGAGATGTGTCAGGGATACAGCCGTACTGGCATTTCTGCCAGTACAATTAATGGATGCTCCTGGCTCAAATCGACACAGCCCTCTGCTGGCCCGTCAGGGAAATGGCCGTAGGAGAACTGGCAACATTGCCAGTAATAGCAATGGTCGTTCCAGCCTCAATTGACACTGCCCTATGCTGGCCTATAAAAGGTGGCCATAGGAGCAGACACATTGCTGGATTATCTCTCAGCTTCCTGTTTTGGACTTCCTGTTGTGACCCGGCTTGTTTCTGAACCATCTGATCTCCTCCTGGTGTTTGACCCTCGGCTCGCCTCTCGGACTTTGCTCTTGCTACTACCTGCTTGTTTTCAGAGTGTATGACCCCGGCTTGCCTAAGGACTCTGTTTCTGCCTGCTCACCTGTGTATGACCCTGGCTCGTCCCTGTTCTGCTACTTACCTTGCTCTTGGACCGATCACCGGTGTTTGACCCTCGGCCTGGCTTTTACTACTCCTCCAGTTGCCTGCCTTACCCAGAGTTCCTGAAATCATCTGGTGTTCACCAGAGGCGACCTGTGCTACTTGGGACGCTTCACCTCCTGTATCACTTCCAGGGGTGACTCGCACTGAGCTGCAAGGGAAGCCCTCTCTGCACTTCGGCCTCCATCCAGATTGTGACAAGATGTCTACCAATAGGTTGAGATCAAGGAGAGGTCCACCAGGAATAGGACTACCAATAGGTTGAGGTGAAGGAGATGTCTACCAATAGGTTGAGATCAAAGAGATGTCTACCAATAGGTTGAGATCAAAGAGATGTCTACCAATAGGTTGAGATCAAGGAGAGGTCTACCAATAGGTTGAGATGACCTTATTAAAACCCAACTGATGGTATCAAATAAAAAAAATGGAGTTTACTTCTACTTTAAGGCACATTGAGTGAGTCTTCTTGCTCTCAGTAGCGTTCCTTTGAGGATATGGGTGGGGAGGCCGAAACCGGCACTACACTGGGGCTGTACAGAGAAAACACATTACAAGGAGGACAGAAGCTCCATTTATTCATAAAAGAAAACACAAATGACTAAAACATCAAATCAAATTACAACCACAAAGCGCGGGGTAGGATACATAATGCTTTCTTTCAGATAAATGCTTCTCATTCAAATAAAATATTTACAGGCTGAAACAATTAATACACCTTCATGCAATTAAATAAATCATCACTTTTAAAACAACGATACGATGTAAAAAAATATATTTGTTCATGATCCTGTTGCGTTGATATGGTAAACATGTACACACAGAGAGAGCCTGTTCACACAGACCGAGCCCTCCACAAAGCAATAAAAATATGTTATATATATATAAAAAAAAATAAATGATTAAAAAAAAACCACGACATTCAGATAACCTCTTTGAATGCACCAGGAAGGACACAAAAGGAGTCATGTGACCAAAGAGGAGTCATGTGATTACAGGAATAATGAAATGCCCTGATGTCAGAACGGGCTGTGCTGAGCAATGAGACCTGAGCACCGCTCTGCTGGGGGTCAGAGCGGGATCTCTGACTAATGTGGTCATAGAAAGTCCATTATCCCCAGAGGATGGACCCACCAATACTCACCTGCCAGATGCACCCTCCTGAAGGCGTGTTGTCTGCAGAACGCAAACCCTGAATCTTTGTAGCAGAAGGGAGGCCCCAAATGCCCATTCATTTATGGAAGGCAGACCCCCCCCCCCCCCCAAATGCTTGTTATCTACAGAGGGTAAGCCCCAAAAGTCCATTATTTGTCAAAGACAGACCCCAAAAGCTTGTTATCTGCAGAAAGGAGATCCTGAATGCAGTCATTTATTGAAGGTGGACCCTTAGGAGTGGATTTACTAAAACTGGAGAACTATGGTGCAGCTGTGCATGGTAGCCAATCAGCTTCTAGCTTTAGCTTGTTTAATTAAACTCTAACAAGCCCCCTGTTCACATCGGCTCGATTTGACATGTCAAATCGCATGCCAAATCACAGCCTATTGCCTGCAACGGCAATGTCCCAATCGGCAAGGTCCCCAGAAGGTGGACCTTGAATGCCCACCGTCCCCAGAAGGTGGACCTCGAATGCTCACCATCCGCAGAAGGTGGACCTCGAATGCTCACCATCCGCAGAAGGTGGACCTCGAATGCCCACCGTCCCCAGAAGGTGGACCTCGAATGCTCACCGTCCCCAGAAGGTGGACCTCGAATGCTCACCGTCCCCAGAAGGTGGACCTCGAATGCTCACCGTCCCCAGAAGGTGGACCTCGAATGCTCACTATGCGCAGAAGGTGGACCTGAATGCCCACCGTCCGCAGAAGGTGGACCTTGAATGCTCACCGCTGTATTTTGGCCTAGGCCAACAAGGCCCAGGCCTAGGGCGGCACTTTGCAGGGGGGCAGCAAAAAGCTGCCCCCCTCCACCTGAGACTCTATTGGCCACTGGTTGCTAGAGCTGCCTCTCTCACCCTTTCTCTCTCACCCTCTCTCTCTCTCTACTCTCATCCCCCTCTCTCTCTCGCTCATCCCCCTCTCTCTCTCCCTCACCCACCCCCCCTCTCCCTCTACTCTCATCCCCCTCTCTCTCTCGCTCATCCCCCTCTCTCTCTCCCTCACCCACCCCCCCTCTCCCTCACCCACCCCCCCTCTCTCTCTCTCACCCAACCCCCTCTCTCTCTCTCTCACAACCCCCCCCCCCCCGTGAGATCTCAGGGGTTCACGCTGGGACTTGACTTCAATTTCGGAGGGATTCACATCCGTTAGGAAAGGAGTGGGGCAAATTTACTTTGGAGGGGGAGGGGGGGGGGGCGCCCCAATTTTAGTCTTGCCTAGGGCAGCACAAAACCACAATACACCACTGCTTAAATGCCCACCGTCCCCAGAAGGTGGACCTTGAATGCCCACCGTCCCCAGAAGGTGGACCTTGAATGCCCACCGTCCCCAGAAGGTGGACCTTGAATGCCCACCGTCCCCAGAAGGTGGACCTTGAATGCCCACCGTCCCCAGAAGGTGGACCTCGAATGCCCACCGTCCCCAGAAGGTGGACCTCGAATGCCCACCGTCCCCAGAAGGTGGACCTCGAATGCCCACCATACGCAGAAGGTGGACCTCGAATGATCACCATCCGCAGAAGGTGGACCTCGAATGCCCACCATCCGCAGAAGGTGGACCTCGAATGCTCACCGTCCGCAGAAGGTGGACCTTGAATGCTCACCGTCCGCAGAAGGTGGACCCCAAAAATAGTATCTACATAACACATAGAGAATCTGAAGGCACATACTTGGCACATTTAATAATATAAACAGGGCCTGGGAGCGGTAAATGAGCCTCCCGACTGACTCTGAATCCATTAATCCTACATTTAGGCTCCATTCACACTTGTCATGCGATTTCCATTACAAATTTTGGATAGGTGCGACCTTACATTGCAGTCTGTGGCAGTCAAGTCGCATGAAAGTAGTGCAGGAACCTTTTTTAATTGCCATAGATTGGAACGGCTTACTTTGAAATACATGGAATGCGACTTTATGGGGCTGATTTACTAACATTGCAGAGTGTGAAATCTGGGGCAGCTGTGCATTGTAGCCAATCAGCTTCTTACTTCGACTTGTTCAATGAAAGTGTTAGTAAACCCAGGAGCTTGCACTCACTATATCTGATCTCCCCCAGTACACAGAAATGTAATTATTTTAGTAAATATAAACTGTTAAATACCTTTTCTCATCAGCAGGATAGAGCAGTCTTGTGACTTCTATCAGTGTCTGGTTAAAGCTTGTAGGAGGAGTTTTCACGCCCCCCCCCCCCCCCATCTCTTCTGACTGGCTGACTTTGACAGCAGTGGGAGCCAAATGGTGCCGCTGCTGTGTCACAGCCAATCAGGAGGGAGGGTCCTGGATGGCCAAGGCAGTCATGCACATTGCTGGATAGAAGAGAGGGGGCTCAGGTAAGTATTAGAAGGGGTTCCGGAACACAGAAGGCTTTTTATCTTACCTTCTGCCTTGACAACCGCTTTGACAGTAAAACCTGGAAGCCGATTGGTTTCTATGCACAGCTGCACCAGGTTTTGCACTGTCCAGTTTTAATAAATCAACCCCAATGTGTCCAAAGTCGCATAAGTGTGAATGGAGCCTTACTGACAGAAACTGGTCAGACGGCGCCCCAAAAGCCCTGCTTACTGCAATAGGCGTCCTACATCAGCAGCAGAGAAGAGAAAGCTCATGTGTGTTCCCCATGATTCTGGGGAAAGAGGGTTCCCCTAGATTGATTTTATGGGGTCCTAGCAGCTGATGGGAGTCTCTGCACTCCTATATTGAAGTCAATTCCTGTAGATCGGACCTCCTCTGAGCTGTGCATAGACATGGCTGTCTCTGAGGCCTCTGAGCTGTGCATAGACATGGCTGTATCTGAGGCCTCCATGGAAAAGTCCAGCTACAGCCTCCCGGAATTATTGCACAGTGTCTGGTTAAAACGTGGTCAGTAGAAGCAGCAATTTATTGGAGGTATGAAAACGTCTCGTGTGTATTGGTGCATTACACCATACGGTAAAGTTGTCTCCGAGGTCCTGAAATGTCAAGGTGAAGCCTCCTGAGGTTCATGTATGGAGGATTGTCAGGCTACGAGAGTCTCAGTTACGGAACCCTTTCAGTGTGATGGGCGCCTGGAACCAGATATACTCCTCATTGCTATAGGCCTTGGGGGTCTCCGATGCGCCGCAGGACATTCTGACTGTCAGTGTGTGGCCCCGGGTGGGCACTTTGTAGTTTAGTTTGGGCCGGAACCACTCTGCGCCGCAGTCCCTGTGTCCCTGCACCATGATGACCACGCTCATGAGGGAGGTGGAGCGGAGATCGCTGAACGGGTCAGCCAGGAAGAGGGAATGGAAAAGCTGCTGGAGACAAGGCCGCGTGCTAAGGCTCTCCTCTCCGTTGCCCACCTGTACACCCTCCATGTCTATCACATACATCTCCTTGGGGCTCACTGCAGATCCTCCCAGCAGAAGGAGGACCCGAGGAACCGCCGTCAGAGCGAAAAAGGTCTCCAGCTGGGCCAGCAGCTCCTCCAAGTCTGACAAAGAACGCTGACACTGGCGGGAATCCGATACTTCCCCCTTCGTTGGTCTTCCGATGACTTCTCCTTCCTGGAACCAAGAGAGACAGAAACATGATCAGTACGAGGACCGGAACCTTCCGTGGGCAGATGGGAGAACTAGACTTCAGCCACTGAGGATCCACTGTAAGAAACAGCGAGCCTGAAGGCTTTTATTGCAGAAGAGACATGCACTGTTCCTTCTGCAATAGAATGCCCGACCTGCCTACTCGCTGTCTTCTCCTGTGCGCAACTCTGCTTACAGTGCCGGGGCCAGCGAGTGCCAGGATGACCTCATCCCCCCCAATGGTCAATAAAGAGGCCTAGAGACTAAGAAGATGCTGGCACTGCCAAGGGACCATTGGACAGGTAAGTATTCACCCTTTCCTTACGCTGTAAACAGTTGTGAACACTGGGCTTGCCAGACAACCAAAAACCTAATAGTACGCGGGTTTTAGTAGTAAACCCCGGCCTTCTGCCCTGCTACCACTAACCCCCCTCCCTCCCCCCGGCAAATTGGGACACACACTCCCCGTACACTGCCCTCAGACACACACACACTTCCTGTACACCGCCCCCAGACACACACACACTTCCCATACACTGCCCCCAGACACACACATACTTCCCATACACTGCCCCCAGACACACACACACACACACACACACACACACACATACTTCCCATACACTGCCCCCAGACACACACATACTTCCCATACACTGCCCCCAGACACACACACACACACACACACACACACACACACATACTTCCCATACACTGCCCTCAGACACACACACAAACACACTTCCCGTACACTGCCCCCAGACACACACACACACTTCCCGTACACTGCCCTCGGACACACACACACTTCCCGTACACTGCCTTCGGACACACACTTCCAGTACACTGCCTTTGGACACACACACACACACTTCCCGTACACTGCCCTCGGACACACACACACACACACACTTCCCATACACTGCCCCCAGACACACACACACACACACACACTTCCCATACACTGCCCCCAGACACACACATACTTCCCATACACTGCCCCCAGACACACACACACACACACACACACATACTTCCCATACACTGCCCCCAGACACACACATACTTCCCATACACTGCCCTCAGACACACACACACACTTCCCGTACACTGCCCTCGGACACACACACACACTTCCCGTACACTGCCTTCGGACACACACTTCCAGTACACTGCCTTTGGACACACACTTCCCGTACACTGCCCTCGGACACACACACACACACATACTTCCCATACACTGCCCCCAGACACACACACACACTTCCCGTACACTGCCCCCAGACACACACACACACTTCCCGTACACTGCCCTCGGACACACACACACACACACACACACACACACACACTTCCCATACACTGCCCCCAGACACACACACACACACACACACTTCCCATACACTGCCCCCAGACACACACACACACATACTTCCCATACACTGCCCCCAGACACACACACACTTCCCATACACTGCCCCCAGACACACACACACACATACTTCCCATACACTGCCCCCAGACACACACATACTTCCCATACACTGCCCCCAGACACACACATACTTCCCATACACTGCCCCCAGACACACACATACTTCCCATACACTGCCCCCAGACACACACACACTTCCCATACACTGCCCCCAGACACACACACACTTCCCGTACACTGCCCCCAGACACACACACACACACACTTCCCGTACACTGCCCTCGGACACACACACACACACTTCCCGTACACTGCCCCCAGACACACACACACACTTCCCGTACACTGCCCTCGGACACACACACACACACTTCCCGTACACTGCCCCCAGACACACACACACACACACACTTCCCGTACACTGCCCCCAGACACACACACACACACACACACACTTCCCGTACACTGCCCTCGGACACACACACACACTTCCCGTACACTGCCCCCAGACACACACACACACACTTCCCGTACACTGCCCCCAGACACACACACACACACTTCCCGTACACTGCCCTCGGACACACACACACACTTCCCGTACACTGCCCTCGGACACACACACACACTTCCCGTACACTGCCCCCAGACACACACACACACACTTCCCGTACACTGCCCTCGGACACACACACACACTTCCCGTACACTGCCCCCAGACACACACACACACTTCCCGTACACTGCCCTCGGACACACACACACACTTCCCGTACACTGCCTTCAGACACACACACACTTCCCGTACACCGCCCTCGGACACACACACACTTCCCGTACACTGCCCCCAGACACACACACACACACTTCCCGTACACCGCCCTCGGACACACACACACTTCCCGTACACTGCCCCCAGACACACACACACACACACACTTCCCGTACACCGCCCTCGGACACACACACACTTCCCGTACACTGCCCCCAGACACACACACACACACACTTCCCGTACACCGCCCTCGGACACACACACACTTCCCGTACACCGCCCTCGGACACACACACACTTCCCGTACACTGCCCTCAGACACACACATACTTCCCATACACTGCCCCCAGACACACACACACTTCCCGTACAATGCCTTCGGACACACACTTCCAGTACACTGCCTTTGGACACACACACACACACACACTTCCCATACACTGCCCTCAGATACACACACACACACACACTTCCCGTACACTGCCTTCGGACACACACACACACTTCCAGTACACTGCCCTCGGACACACACACACACACTTCCCGTACACTGCCCTCGGACACACACACACACTTCCAGTACACTGCCCTCGGACACACACACACACACTTCCCGTACACTGCCCTCGGACACACACACACACTTCCAGTACACTGCCCTCGGACACACACACACACACTTCCCGTACACTGCCCTCGGACACACACACACACACTTCCCGTACACTGCCCTCGGACACACACACACACACACACACTTCCCGTACACCGCCCTCGGACACACACACACTTCCCGTACACTGCCTTCAGACAAACACACACTTCCCGTACACCGCCCTTGGCGGAAGGGGGGAACACAACACTCCCCGTACACCGCCACCGGGGGGGGGGGGGGGGGGACACACACTCCCCGTACACCGCCCTTGGTGGAAGGGGGAACACACACTGCCCGTACACCGCCCTTGGTGGAAGGGGGGGGGGAACACACACTCCCCGTACACCGCCACCGGGGGGGGGGGGGGGGAAACACACACTGCCCGTACACCGCCCTTGGTGGAAGGGGGGGGGGGGGGAAACACACACTTCCCGTACACCGCCCTTGGTGGAAGGGGGAACACACACTGCCCGTACACCGCCACCGGGGGGGGGGGGGGGGGAACACACACTGCCCGTACACCGCCCTTGGTGGAAGGGGGAACACACACTGCCCGTACACCGCCCTTGGTGGAAGGGGGAACACACACTGCCCGTACACCGCCCTTGGTGGAAGGGGGGGGGGGGGGGAAACACACACTTCCCGTACACCGCCCTTGGTGGAAGGGGGAACACACACTGCCCGTACACCGCCACCGGGGGGGGGGGGGGGGGGACACACACTCCCCGTACACCGCCCTTGGCGGAAGGGGGGGGGGGGGGAACACACACTCCCCGTACACCGCCCTTGGCGGAAGGGGGAACACACACTCCCCGTACACCGCCCTTGGCGGATGGGGGAACACACACTCCCCGTACACCGCCCTTGGCGGATGGGGGAACACACACTGCCCGTACACCGCCCTTGGCGGATGGGGGAACACACACTGCCCGTACACCGCCCTTGGTGGATGGGGGAACACACACTGCCCGTACACCGCCCTTGGTGGATGGGGGAACACACACTCCCCGTACACCACCCTTGGTGGAAGGGGGAACACACACTGCCCGTACACCGCCCTTGGTGGATGGGGGAACACACACTGCCCGTACACCGCCCTTGGTGGAAGGGGGGGGAACACACACTGCCCGTACACCGCCCTTAGTGGAAGGGGGGGGAACACACACTGCCCGTACACCGCCACCGGGGGGGGGGGGGGGGGGACACACACACTGCCCGTACACCGCCCTTGGTGGATGGGGGAACACACACTGCCCGTACACCGCCCTTGGTGGATGGGGGAACACACACTGCCCGTACACCGCCCTTGGTGGATGGGGGAACACACACTCCCCGTACACCGCCCTTGGAGGAAGGGGGAACACACACTCCCCGTACACCGCCCTTGGTGGAAGGGGGAACACACACTGCCCGTACACCGCCCTTGGTGGAAGGGGGAACACACACTGCCCGTACACCGCCACCGGGGGGGGGGGGGGGGGGGGACACACACACTGCCCGTACTCAAAACGTAAAATGTGTCCTTACCCCAAAAGTCCTGGTGACACCCACATTTCCTAATTCTGAAATCTTCCCTGGAAAATTATAGTTGGAACCTCTTTCTTTTAGTTTTGGATGGAGTGTGGAAGGATTCGGCCCCTGTCAGGTATTTATTGCTGTGTCTCTGTTAGGGAGATTCAATGTCTGTGTGCCCAGGTGTCCCTGAGACCGTGAATGATGGGTAATCCAAAACTTTACAGTAGTCACCAGAACAGGGATAGAGAAAAAAATCTTCCCTTGGGGACACCTGCCCTCACTTCCTCTGACTTCCTGTTGTGTCCCTGAGACAGGAAGTGAGACAAACTCTCCCCAAATGAGACACAGACAGCAAAAGTAACCATTCCCTGTTCCACACAAAACTAAAAAAGTTTTGTCTGGGGATCCCTGATTGGTCTCCATATTCTGATCGGTGACACGGAAATGAGCTTGTTGTCCCCCGTGGTTGGAGTGGATCGGGGCCCCACCTCACCTGTTGCCTCTGACAGAAGCGGAGTAGCTCCTCGTAGGGGAGGGGCAGTTGGTGTCTCTGGTGAAGGATGTGTTTGAGAAGCTCGCAGGTGAAGCGGCAGCAGCTCTCCCGGGTCACCTGTCCCGGGAACTCCACCGACACGTCAAGGTCATCCCTGGAGCCGCGTCTGCGGGGTCTCCGCACCGGGTGATCCGACTCCGCCTTCTCCATAATCTGTAAGAGAAGAGACTCCGGTGAGTACAGTGGGACTCCGCAGAACTGACCCCCCCCCCCCCCCCAATAATCAATGGGAACCAGCCAGGCCTGCTATTAAAAGCTTTTTATTGGCTGCTTTGAAGCAATGCAGGCAGTTCATATTTCATTTCATACATGTGCTGAGGCCTCACACATAATAATCAGGATCAATGTGTCTGTAATAAGGACTGTCTGTACTGCACAGGAGGGAATAGGTGACTGAATAGTCAACTCCTTCCCCGCGTGCCATGGCAGCACCTCCCCCCCCCCCCCCCCTCTTCAGAGTAAAGCAGAGAGGATCATGGGAAGCCACACAGTGACTCCACCCACCAGAAACCTCCCTAGGCGCTGCCTCTTTAGGGGAATAACTTGACCATTGACAGGTTTTTTTTTTCCTTTGCTTTGCCCCATTGAGGGGAGATTTCCCATCACTTCCTGTCCTGGAGACCAAACAGGAAGTGAGAGGTAATCCCTCCAAAGTGAAAGGAAGTTCTTGTCAGAACAGGTGTCCCCACTAGATGATTACCCCTCAGTTCCTGTTCTGAATACACCAGGAAGTGGAAATAAACTCCCACCAGATCAGGTGTTCCCAATGGAAAATTTCACCTACTTCCTGCCCGTCCGCCTCACTGCCTCTCCAAAGTGAGGGAAAGCTACTGGAAAAAGAGGCGTCCCCACTGGTAGATCTCCCTTCTCTTCCTGTCCTAGAGACCCAACAAGAAGTGAGAGGTAATCGCTCCAAAGTGAGGGGAAGCTCCTGCCAGAACAGGTGTTCCCATTGCAAAATTTCTCCTACTTCCTGTCCATCCTGGAGACTCAACAGGAAGGGAGAAAAAAAGCCTGTTACATCAGATGTCCCCACTGTGATATTTTCCATTACTTCCTGTTTTAGAGACCCAACAGGAAGTGAGAAGGAATCCCTTTAAAGTGAGAGGTAACTTCTGTCATAACAGGTGTCCCCATTGGAAGATTTCCTCTACTTCTTGCCCTGTATACATAATAAGAAGTGAGAGGAAATCTCTTCAAAGTGAGGGAAAACTACTGTCAAAGACGTGTCCCCACAGGGGACAAAACAGGAAGTGAGGGGGGGAAGCTCCTGACGATTTTTTCTTACTTCCTGTCCTACAGACCTAACAAGAAGTAAGAGGAAATCTCTCCAAAGTGAAAGTTCTTGTCAGAACAGGTGTCCCCACTAGAAGATTGCCCCTCAGTTCCTGTTCAAGAGACACAACAGGAAGTGAAAATAATCTCCTATCAGAACAGGTGTCCCCAATGGAAGATTCCGCCTCACTGCCTGTCCTGGAGACCCAAAAAGAAATAAGAGAAAATCTCTCCAAAGTGAGGGAAAGCTACTGGCAAAATAGGTGTCCCCACTGGAAGAATTCCCCTCACTTCCTGTCCTAGAGACCCAGCAAGAAGTGAGAGGTAATCCCTTCAAAGTGAGAGGTAACTAGAGTCAGAGCAGGTGTCCCCATTGGAAGATTTCCTCTACTTCCTGCCCTGTAGACTTAACAAGGAGAGGAAATCTCTCCGAAGTGAAGGAAAGTTGTCAAAAAGAGGTGTCCCCACAGGAAGATTTCCCCTCTCTTCCAGTCCTAGAGACAAAACAGGAAGTGAGGGGGAATCTCCTGCCCCCATGGGAAGATTTTTTTCTTACTTCCTGGAAGTTAGAAGAAATTACTATCATCACAGGTGTCCCCAATGGAGAATACCTCCTCACTTCCTGTCCTAGAGACCCAACAGGAAGTGAGGGGGAAGCCCCTGCCCCCCTTGGAAGACTTCCCCTTACTTCCTGTCCTGGTGACAACACAAAATGTTGGAAAGTCCCATCGCTCAGTCCAGACTTCTGCATGTGGTGCCAGCATAGACACCCTCCTGATGGGGGGGGGGGGGGCTGTTGCTAATGGCAACCAAAGTCCAGGTGTTGTTCCCATTGAACAGTGACACAATAAAACATGGCCTCTGATTGGCTGCTGCGGGACAAAGGTTTCATCCACAACAACCAATAAAAACTTTCCTCCCTTCCCCTCGTCATGTGACCCCTGTATAACACCCGGTATTTCCCCGTCCTCCGCTCTATTACCGACTCCGCTCCTTCGCCTCTCTCCCGGGATCACAATTCAAACCAACGCGTCACTTCCGCTTCCTGCACCACTGACGTCACCATCAATGGGCGTAGCCGGATGGGCTGGACACTACGAGAGGCTTCTGTCCCCGAGTACAGGCCATCATGTCGTGGCCAGATAAGGGTGGGTTGGAAGTGGGTGTATTTCCCTAAACAGCCAATCAAGTCAACCCAGAGATCTGATTGTGTTGACCAATTACATATTGACACAGATTTGTTCTTTTGTTTATGTTCCAAAAAAAGGGAGAGGGAGAGTATCTATAAAATCACAATTCACATATTATTCATATTATTATATATTATATTATTCATATTATTATATTTTTATTATTATATTATTCATAATTCATATTAATATATTAATCATATTATTTTATATTATATTATTCATGATATTATATATTATTTATAATTTATATTATTCATATTATTATTATTATATTTTTATTATTATATTATTCATAATTCATAATATATTATTCATATTATTATATATTATATTATTCATGATATTATATATTATTTATAATTCATATTCATATTATTATATTACTATTATATTTTTATTATTATATTATTCATAATTCATAATATTATATTATATATTATTATCCATAATATTCATATTATATGAATAATAATATATTATAATATTATATTATATATTATTATTCATATTATTCATATTATTATATATTATATTATTCATATTATTATATTATTATTATTATATTTTTATTATTATTATATTATTTATTATTCATATTATTATATATTATATTATTCATGATATTATATATTATTTATAATTTATATTATTTATATTATTATTATATTTTTATTATTATATTATTCATAATTCATAATATTATATTATTCATATTATTATATATTATATTATTCATATTATTATATTATTATTATATCATTCATAATTATTCATATCTTATTTATATTTATTTATCATATCTTATTTAAAGGAGAACACTGCTCACAGGTTTCCAGTCAGTCATTTAAGGAGGAGGCTGTCAGTAATTGGGGGAGGGGGAATACAAACAGATTTATATTACAATATAATAAATATTTATGTCCATTTTTTAACCACTTCTGGACTGGAAGGATTTACCCCCTTAATGACCAGGCCATTTTTTGCGATTCTGCACTGCGTTACTTTAACAGGCAATTACGCAGTTGTGCGACGCTTTACCCAAATAAAATTGATGTCCTTTTTCCCCCCACAAATAGAGCTTTCTTTTAGTGGTATTTGATCACCTGTGCGATTTTTATTTTTAGCGCTATAAACAAAAAAAGAGCGACAATTCTGACAAAAAAAAAATACATTTTTCACATTCTGCTATATGACATTCCCAAAAAAAAAAAAATGGCAATAAGCGTATTTTGATTGGTTTGCGCAAAAGTTATCGCGTCTGCTAACTAAGGGGAAAGATTTATGTCATTTTTATTGTTATTTTTTTTTTTTACTAGTAATGGCAGCGATCTGCGATTTTTAGCGGGATTGCAGCGGACAGATCGGACCCCTAACTGACATTTTTGACACTTTTGGGGGGACAAGTGACTTTACTACAATAATCAGGGCTAAAAATATGCAATGTTACTGTAATAATGACATTGGCAGGGAAGGGGTTAACCCAGGGGTGATCAAGGGGTTAAGTGTGAGCCTAGGGGAGTGTTTTCTAACTGTATGGGGGAGGGACTTTTGAAATGACCATAGAAACCTGTGATCTTATATAGAAGGATCACAGTCGCTCTGTGATCATTTCAGAGAGAAGAACGGTCAGATGTGTTTACAACAGCTGACCGTCCTTCTCTCTCAGCGGGGAGCGATTGCGGATGCCCGGCTGCAATCGCTGCCGCTGCCCCTATGGATCTGCATCCCTGCTCCCTAGTGGGGGTGGGGGTGGCGCACGCTTACCCCCGACAGCGCACGCTCGCCCCCCCCCCCCCAGCACCGCTACCGCAAACTGACGTACCTATACCTTGATTCGCACAGCCGAGCCAGCCTGCCACAGAATATCTGCGGCGGGCAGTCGGCAAGCGGTTAACATGTATGTTTCCACTAAGACACACCCCTTGTTCAATCTAGCCACACCCACTATTTTGCCCTTTTCCCCCCTATGAATGGATCACCCAGGTTGACGTCTTTGCCTAGGCTGCCCCCAATTTTTTTTAAAGCTGAACTCTGGCCATATAAGCTTTAATTTAAAATAATTACTCAAAAGCCATAAATTATATAAGTGCACTCAGCATGCAACAAATGCCTTTGCAAGCTCGGATAATACCTTGTAAAAGTAATAGTGACATCATCGCTGTGTTGTACATAGCCTGGGAAGAAAGTATAGCTGTGGGAGGGATCCAGCAGGCTCCACCCTCTGCAGAAAACTACAGGAGGTGGGCGGAGACAGACCAGTCCCGCACAAGGACAGAGAGCAGCAGTGATTGGTCTTTATTACAGGAAGTCTCACACTGGATTACTGCACAGATCTGGAAGAAATACACAAAGATCACCGAGATTGAAGAAGAAGACAATATTTACTTATCCTGGAGTTTAGTTTGTTTGGTTTTGGGTGGAGTGTAGAGGGATTAGAAACCCTGTAAGGTTTTTATGTCTGTCTGTGTCCCCATTAGAGCGATTCAGCCTCTCCATTTGTCCTGCTTACCGTTATCACCAAAAGTGAAAGAAAACCCCAAATTTTGGCTTGTTCCTAGATCAGGAATAGAGGGTAAATCATCCCATGGGGACACTAGTTCTGTTGACAACCAAGGTATTCCCTCACTTTGGAGGGATTTCCTCTCACTTCCTGTTGTGGCTTTGGGACAGGAAATTAAGGGAAATCTCCCCAGTGGGGACACAGATGGTGAAAACAAAGCCTCCCTTACTCTATCCAAAATGAAAAAAAAAAAAAAAAAAAACATTGACTTTAGTTCCACTTTCATCCGGACACATGCACGAGTCTGGATAAAATGAGAATCACAATTTTTTTTACTTAGAATAAAGATCACGATTCCCTCACAATTCTCAGTGTAACATCATCTTATACATTAAAAAAAAAAATTGGGCTAACTTTACTGTTTAGTTTTTTTAAATTCATTAAAGTGTATTCTTTCCCCAAAAAACTGCATTTGAAAGACGTCTGCGCTAATACAGTGTAACATAAAAGATTGCATCGATCGCCATTTTAAACTCTAGGGTCATTGCTAAAAAAAAAAAAAAAATATATATATATAATGTTTGGGGGTTCTAAGTAATTTTCTAGCACAAAATACTGATTTTAACCACTTAAGCCCCTGAAGATTTTACCCCCTTCCTGACCAGGGCCTATTTTGCGATCCGGCACTGTGTGACTTTAACGGACAATTGCACGATCGTGCGACGCTGTACCTAAACTAATTTGATGTCCTTTTTTTTCCTACAGAGCTTTCTTTTGGTGGTATTTGATCACCTGTGCGATTTTTTGATAATGCGCTATAAACAAAAAAAGAGCGTAAATTTTGCAAAAATAACAATATTTTTCACATTTTTTTATATGAAATTGCCCCCAAAAAATGTAAAAATCAAAATTTTTTAACATTTTCGGCCAATTTGTTTTATGCTACCTTTGTTTGGTAAAAAAAATCGCAAAAAGCGTATTTTGATTGGTTTGCGCAAAAGTTATCGCGTTTACTAACAAAGGGAAAGATTTTTGTCATTTTTGTTGTTTTTTTTTTTAACGAGTAATGGCGGCGATCTGCGATTTTTTTTTGCGGGACTGCTACATTGCGGCGGACAGATCGGACCCTTGACTGACATTTTTGACACTTTTGGGGTTACCAGTGACATTACTACAGTAATCAGTGCTATAAATATGCACTGTTACTGTAAAAATGACACTGGCAGTGAAGGAGTTAACTGTATTGGAGAGGGAGGGGTTAAGTGTGTCTCTAGGGGCGTGTTTCTAACTGTGATTGGCTGTGGCTACTGGTGTAAGAACAGAGATCAACGGTCCTACATAGTAGAACCGTGTGATCTCCATTCTTACACAGGGAAGAATGACAGGCGGCTTGTTTACATTAGCCGCCTGCCTTTCTTCCGGTGAAACGGAAGATCGCGAGTGCCCGGCGGACGTCGGGGGGGGGGGGGGGTTCCGTGACCGCGCGCTCGCTGCCTAGAGCCTCACAGGCTAGCGACGTAGTACTACGTTGCTTTGCCTGTGAGGGGCTGACTGCCGCAGTAAATAGTCGTGCGGCGATCGGCAAGCGGTTAACTTGTAAGCAACAAATGCCAGAAATAGGCCTGGTCTTCAAGAGGTTAAACTGCCCTCACTTACAGACGGAAGTTCATTCCTTAGATCTATGAGCCGATTCACACTGATGCGGCTGCAGCGAATCGCATGTAATTCGGAGCGCACTGCTCCTTCATTACATGCGATCGGCTGTGCGGTGCGAATTCAGCCATACAATTTGTATGGCTAAATTCCCACTGCACCCGCAGCAAAGACGCACGGGACCCTTTTTTGCAGCCGCATCAGGATCGGATCGCACAGCGGTTCACACTTGTGCGATCCGATCCTGTGCGAACTGCAAGATCGCACTGCGATATGCGATCAAACTGGGGGTGTCGTTAAGATTACATTGACACCCCCAGCGTATCGCATATGGCAGTGTGAACTGCCAGGGGTGCGTTTGCGATGCGGGATCACACTGCATATTCGCAGCCTTCCCGCATCGCATAAGTGTGAACCGGCACTAAAAGAAGGAAATGATACATTGTAAAACATTGTGTTTATAGTTATCTAGCAGCCTTAACAATGTTGATAAACATTTACAGGAGGCTCTTTTTTTTTTTTGGACAGCTGTGAGTGAGCAGAGAACAGCTGTGTAATCGAGGACATGCGATTTTAACACCTTTAAGACTGCCAGCCGCACATTTACTGCAACAGGCTGGCTCTCCTGTGCAAATCTAGCACTACGCGCGCGTGGTGTTAGGGGGCGAGCGCGTGCCGCTGGGGGCGAGCACACGCCACCGCCAGCGCGCTCCAGCCCCCACTAGGCAGCGGGAAAGCCTATCCATGGGGGCCGGCGGCCGCAATTGCTGCCGTGCACCCGCGATCATTCCCCACTGAGAGAGAAAGGCGGTCAGCTGTTGTAAACACCGCTGACCGTTGTTCTCTCTGAAATGATCACAGAGCGCGTGTGATCCTTCTATATAGGATCACAGGTCTCTATGATCATTTCACAAGTCCACCCCCCATACAGTTACACTCCCATACACTCCCCTAGGCTCACATTTAACCCTTTGATCCACCCCTAGGTTAACCCCTTCCCTGCCAGTGTCATTATTACAGTGACAGTGCATATTTTTAGCACTGATTACTGTAGTAATGTCACTGGTCCCCCCAAAAGTGTCAAAAATGTCAGTTAGGGGTCCGATCTGTCCGCCGCAATGTCACAGTCCGGCTAAAAATCGCTGATCGCCGCCATTACTAGTAAAAAATAAATAAATAAATAAAAATGACATAAATCTTTCCCCTAGTTTGTAGACGCGATAACTTTTGCGCAAACCAATCAAAATACGCTTAATGTGATTTTTTTTTTCTTTGTTACCAAAAATATGTAGCAGAATACAAATTGGCCTAAAAGGATGAAAAAAATGTATTTTTAATTTTTTTGGGAATGTTATATAGCAGAATGTGAAAAATATTGTTTGTTTTTTTCAGAATTGTCGCTATTTACTTTGTTTATAGCGCAAAAAATAAAAATCCCACAGGTGATCAAATATCACCAAAAGAAAGCTCTATTTGTGGGGAAAAAAAAGGACGTCAATTTTATTTGGGTACAGCGTCGCACGACTGATCAATTGTCAGTTAAAATAACGCAGTGCCGAATTGCAAGAAATGGCCTGGTCATTAAGGGGGAAAATCTTCCGGTCCAGAAGTGGTTAAGACACGGGTGTCAAACACAAGGCCCGTGGGCCGAATGTGGCCCCTGAGGCCATTTCATGTGGCCCTCGTACCTCTCCTGCAGCTGCAGCACACCCCTTGTCTCTGCCCCCACCTTGTCTCTGTAGTCGGCAGCAGAGAGGACAGAACTCCTTTGCCAGATCCTGCAGTCCTCTGTGCAGCTGCAGAAAGGCTCGTCTTTGCCCACCCCCCTTCTTAGCAGTCCGCAGCAGAGAGGAGGGCAGAACTCCTCCTACAGATCCAGCTCCTCTCTGTGAAACCGCAACACCACCTTGTCTTTGCCTTCCCTAGTCTCAGCAATCAGAAGACTCTGGAAGATGACTCCAGCCCTCCTCTGGTTCTCCTCCAGACCCTGCATTTCTTCCCAGATCCACCCGCATTTTCTTCCTGGCAGCAGCACAAGGTAAAGGGGTGCATTGTGATGTAAGGAAGGGTGGGTGACTCTTGACTTCTGATGGTGAGGGGGCTCTTGGCATCTCGTGTAAGGGGGCGTGGGGTGCTCTGGACATCTAATCCTACAGATCTAACCGGCCCTTTTGAGAGCATCCATAATGCTGATGCAGCCCATGATTAAATTGGGGCTGACACCCCTGGGTTAAGAGGTTAAGCTGCCCTCACTTACAGATGGAAGTTCATTCCTTTGATCTAAAAGAAGGAAATGATACATTGTAAAGCATTGTGTTTATAGTTATCTAGCAGCCTTTACAATGTTGATAAACATTTGCTGGAGGCTCTTTTTTTTTTTTTTTGACAACAGAACGGCTCTGTAAGAATCGAGGACATGCCGTTTTAAAATCGTGAGGCGAGAAGGGGAAAGGGATGGGGGGGGATCAAGATTGCGATTTTTTTAACAATTAATTGTGCAGCTCTAGTTGCTTCCTAGTCTTTATGCCTAGGCAAATGATGTCATACATCCCAGGAGGAGTCTTCAGGAGGGGAGGAGGGGTTTTCTCCTGTCTGAGCTAAGGGCAGATGAATTCCAGATAGTGTATGTTACATGAATCATTTGCCCTTACTCAAGTTGGCTAAGGCCAGAAATGCTAGGGGGGTTGTTTTTTAAAGTGATTTCTCAATAAAATAAAGCACGGAGACATGGATGGATGGGGGAGTTTGCTTTGAATATTAACAATGAATTAAATAGCACTTTTGGTTTGCGGTGCTCAGATACAATGTAGTTCTACTTTAAGGCACAATGAAGAGAGCACATCTATCGATCGTCTTTGCATGAGTGTCATTAGTATTGATTTTTAAGAGCACAAGAGTCCTTTGTTCATGTGGGGAATATTTAGAATTAACTGATATGACATTTATTTATATTGATGATTTATATGAGCGCTGCCCTTATCCTAAAATTGGAGATTATATCTGGATTGGTGGACAAAATACGTCTGATTGGCAGCAGCTGTTTCTTTTCTTTTTTGTAGTACTGTATTGTTATTAGTATATATTGCGAAGCACATGGTTGTTCTTTGAGCGCAGGTGTAAAATGTATAGATATAAAGAGTTCTTTGCAGGAGAAGGCCTACCAGTTGGGTTCCAGATGAGGGCTCTTGACATCAGTAGCATCCTCTACTATTGGGTTCTTCTACCATTTGCTGAGAACCTGGAAATATTCATGTGACCTATAGTTCTTCTACCATTGGGTTCTCCTTCCACTGGCTGAGAACCTAGTAGTATTCATGTCACCTGTAGTTCTCCTACCATTGGATGAGAACCTGGTAGTATTCAAAGGACCTGTAGTTCTCCTACTATTGGGTTCTCCTATTATTGGCTGAGAATCTGTGTCATGTACCTGGTGGAAGGGCCTCACACGGTGAGGAAGGCCTCTCTTACACCTCTGACTTGGGGTCCAAGATAGAACAAACAGGTAGCGCAAGAGTGCAGAGCGGCATGAGCAGGGGTGTAACTACAGGGGTTGCATTTGCAACCGGGCCCCATGCTTCAGGGGCCCTGTGCGGCTCCCCTGTACACCTGGATAGGAGGGGCGGCGGGGGCAGCATGTAGAGAAATCACTGTCCTCCTTTTTCCTCCTGTAGCTGCAGGAGGAAAATGGAGGAGATTGGTTCCTCTGCATGCTGCCCCCGCCACTCCTCCTATCCAGCTCACTTGTGTTCTGCTGTCTCTGGGCCCCTGTGTGCTCCCCTGCCCCCCCACTGTGCTCCCGCCCCTCTCCTGGCAGGAGATGTGTCACAATAGAGAACCAGAATGGGGTCGGTAAATATGTAATTTAGAATTCCTTTTCTGAATGGACAGAGTCATAGTCAGTGACATTGTAAAAAAATAAAATAAAATGACAAAAAATAATACAAAGAATAAAAACTGACACCAGTGGGTGAACTTCCAGGATGGCAAAGGTTACACTTGCGACCGGGCCCTGGCATTCCACCACCGTGGGGAGGCCCCAAGATGGCAGGAAGGGGGCCCACTACAGAACTTGTGAAAGGGTCCCGCTGCGGGACTGTAATAAAGGGCCCCAGGATCAGTGGGAAGAACCCCAGGCTTGAAGGGAAGGGCCCCGACCTGGGGTTCGGAGCATCCTTAATGATTTCTTGCACCGGGGCCCTGAAGGTTCTAGTTACAACTCTGGGCACGAGTGCTTATTGACCTTGCTAGCCGCAGGGCTGGATGAAATCTCAGGAACAAGCAGTGGCGGCCCGTGCATAGGGGGCGCCAGGGCGCCGCCCCCCTACCCCTAAAAAAAAGAAAAAAAAAAAATTACAAAGCGAACAAATAAAGTTGTAAAAAAAAAAAATTGGGTTCGCCGGCCTCTGTGATGGAACTGGTGGCTGGGGGGGTGGGGTTTACGTCCCAGAAGAGGCGCCGATTGGCTGCCTTCTGGGGGCGTAACCCGGGCGCAAGTCTTTGCGATTGGACACCCCCACTTTCTGATATCCTGGCTGTGATTGGTCCAGTCTCCAGCCTGGACCAATCATCATCCAGGACATCCAATCCCTGACGTCACAATGGGGGCGGTGCCGGTGCGTGAGTCAGTCACTCACCGTCACCGCCGCTCGGAGGACGAGGGAGAAGACGCTCACCTTCCCGCCGCCGCCGCAGAGAGGACAAACTGGATCGAGGAGGGAAGAACCCGCCGCCGCCGCCAGGTAAGTGCATTGAATTGAAGGGAGCACGCACGCTGGTCTCTGCATTTATTGGGGTACAATGCTGTGGGCACTCTGCAATCATTGGGGTACAATGCTGTGGCACTCTGCAATCATTGGGGTACAATGCTGTGGGCACTCTGCAATCATTGGGGGACAATGCTGTGGGCACTCTGCAATCATTGGGGACAATGCTGTGGCGCTCTGCAGTGATTGGGGACAATGCTGTGGCGCTCTGCATTGAAAGGGGCACGCACGCTGAACTCTGCATTGTGGGGGCACAGCACATTGTTCATTGCATTGAAGGGGGCACAGCACAGTGTTTATTGCATTGAAGGGGGCACAGCACAGTGTTTATTGCATTGAAGGGGGCACAGCACAGTGTTCATTGCATTGATGGGGGCACAGCACAGTGTTTGTTGCATTGAAGGGGGCACAGCACAGTGTTTATTGCATTGAAGGGGGCACAGCACAGTGTTTATTGCATTGAAGGGGGCACAGCACAGTGTTCATTGCATTGAAGGGGGCACAGCACAGTGTTCATTGCATTGAAGGGGGCACAGCACAGTGTTTATTGCATTGAAGGGGGCACAGCACAGTGTTCATTGCATTGAAGGGGGCACGCACGCTGATCTCTGCATTAAAGGGGGCATAGCACAGTGTTCATTGCATTGAAGGGGGCACAGCACAGTGTTCATTGCATTGAAGGGGGCATAGCACAGTGTTCATTGCATTGAAGGGGGCACAGCACAGTGTTCATTGCATTGAAGGGGGCACAGCACAGTGTTTATTGCATTGAAGGGGGCACGCACGCTGATCTCTGCATTAAAGGGAGCATAGCACAGTGTTCATTGCATTGAAGGGGGCACAGCACAGTGTTTATTGCATTGAAGGGGGCGCAGCACAGTGTTTATTGCATTGAAGGGGGCACAGCACAGTGTTCATTGCATTGAAGGGGGCACAGCACAGTGTTCATTGCATTGAAGGGGGCACGCACGCTGGTCTCTGCATTGAAAGGGGGCACAGCACAGTGTTCATTGCATTGAAGGGGGCACAGCACAGTGTTTATTGCATTGAAGGGGGCGCAGCACAGTGTTTATTGCATTGAAGGGGGCACAGCACAGTGTTCATTGCATTGAAGGGGGCACAGCACAGTGTTCATTGCATTGAAGGGGGCACGCACGCTGGTCTCTGCATTGAAAGGGGGCACAGCACAGTGTTCATTGCATTGAAGGGGGCACAGCACAGTGTTCATTGCATTGAAGGGGGCACGCACGCTGGTCTCTGCATTGAAAGGGGGCACAGCACAGTGTTCATTGCATTGAAGGGGGCACAGCACAGTGTTCATTGCATTGAAAGGGGGCGCAGCACAGTGTTTATTGCATTGAAGGGGGCACAGCACAGTGTTCATTGCATTGAAGGGGGCACAGCACAGTGTTCATTGCATTGAAAGGGGGCACAGCACAGTGTTCATTGCATTGAAGGGGGCACAGCACAGTGTTCATTGCATTGAAAGGGGGCATGTACGCTGGTCTCTGCATTGAAAGGGGGCATGTACCATCTCCTGTACCATGACCTGTGCCATGCCTATACCATATCTGTGCCATGCCTATACCATCACCTATACCATCACCTGTGCCATGCCTGTACCATGACTTCAAAGTCACGCAATTTTTTTACTGTGTTTTTTGGCGCGAAGCAATACCTATTACATTTTTCTTTTTGCGCCCCCAAAAATTTTGAGCACCAGCCGCCACTGGGAACAAGCAGGGGAAGATTGTCAGTAGACCGCAGCAGAGCAGGAGTGCCGGATGGACACCAGTGAGCAGAAGACAGGAGCAGGATTAGACCGTCAGTAGACCAGAGTGGAACAGGAGTGCCGGATAGACACCAGTGGAGTATCGGTAGGAGTCAGTCTAGCAGCGATGAAGACAGAAGCAGAGTCATACACAGGCAGACGAATCAGGTACAGATGCGTATAGACAGGAGAAATGTCAGGATGCAGGCCGAGTCAGTAACAGATCAGTGAAGCAGCAGCAAGGGGAACAGGCAGAGGCAAGCCAGGATCAATGCAGGCAAGGGTTCAGGAGTAGTCAAGACAAGCTGGGTCAATAACAGTAGTCAGATGCAGATTTACAGGATGCAGCCAGTATGCACAGGAACGCTGTAGACAAGACAGCACTGAATCATAGCACAGACTCATGTGACCTGTAGTTCTCCTACCATTGGGATCTCCTTCCACTGGCTGAGAACCTAGTAGTATTTATGTGACCTATAGTTCTCCTACCATTGGATGAGAACCTGATAGTATTCATAGGACCTGTAGATTCCTACAATTCGGTTCACCTATCATTGGATGAGAACCTGGTAGTATTCGTGTGACCTGTAGTTCTTCTACCATTGGCTTCTCTTATCATTGGTTGAGAACCTGGTAGTATTTATGTGACCTGTAGTTCTCCTACCATTGGATTCTCCTACTATTGGATCAGAGTCTGGTAGTATTTATGTGACCTGTAATTCTCCTACAATTCGGTTCACCTTTCATTGGCTGAGAACCTGGTAGCATTTGTGTGACTTGTACTTCTTCTACCATTGGATTCTCCTACCATTGGATCAGAGTCTGGTAGTGTTTATGTGACCTGTAGTTCTCCTACCAATGGCTGAGGACCTGGTAGTATTCATGGGACCTGTAGTTCTCCTACAATTCGGTTCACCTATCATTGGCTGAGAACCTGGTAGTATTCGTATGACCTGTAGTTCTTCTACCATTGGCTTCTCTTATCATTGGTTGAGAACCTGGTAGCATTTATGGGACCTGTAGTTCTCCTACCATTGGATTCTCCTACCATTGGATCAGAGTCTGGTAGTATTTATTTGACCTGTAGTTCTCCTTCAAAACTCTTGTAAGGCATATTTGCCATTCTTAGAAAAAAGTCTAAAGTGGGTCTTTCAAAGGCAGCCTTTATCAACCTTTTAACAACAGAGGAACCCTCGAAATCAAGGACTCAGAGAACCCCTGGTAAAATTAGTCCACCGTGGGTCAATGGGACATTGGTGGTAGTAAGAGGGAAGAATGACAATGGTGGCCAGAATGACACTGTTGCAGTCCTGGCCCTGCCAAGCAGCATTGGACCTGGAACTATGTAGGCACCATCAAATGGAAGGTCAGTTAGCCATAGCTCAAGGAACCCCTAGCTTCCAATGGAGAAACCGTAGAGGTCCATGGAGCTCTAGTTGAATGGCTGCTTTAACCACTTGCCGACCTCTGTCAGTATATGTACTGTGGCGGTCAGCCCCTCCTGGGCAAAGTGACGTAGGGGTACATCACTCGCCCACGAGCGCGCTCCCGCCCCCACTCGTTTACTAACATCCCCGCGCGAGTGACCGGCGGCTCCGATGTCCGCTGATCACTCGCGATCTCCCGCTGAAGAGGGATTAAGGCAGACGGCTGATGTAAACAAAGCCGCCTGTCATTCTCCCTGGTGTAACTGCAGAGATCATACGATCCTGCTATGTAGGATCGCATGTCTCTGTGGTTACATCACAAGCCACGCCTCCCCACAGTTAGAATCACGCCCCTAGGGATACATTTAACCCACTATTTACCAATAAAGGTAACCCCTTCCCTGCTAGTGTCATTTTTACAGTAACAGTGCATATGTATAGCACTGATTACTGTAGTAATGTCACTGGTACCCCCAAAAGTGTAAAAAATGTCAGTCAAGGGTCTGATCTGTCCGCCCCAATGTCGCAGTCCCGCAAAAAAAAATCGCAAATCGCTGCCATTACTCGTTTAAAAAAAAAACAATAAAAATGACATAAATCTTTTCCGCAGTTAGTAAACGCAATAACTTTTGCGCAAACCAATCAAAATACGCTTATTGCGATTTTTTTCACCACAAATATGTAGCAGAAAACAAATTGGCCTAAAATGTTAAAACATTTTGATTTTTACTTTTTTTTTGGGAATTTCATATAAAAAAAATGTGAAAAATATTGTTATTTTTTCAAAATTGTCGCTCATTTTTTGTTTATAGCGCAAAAAATAAAAATTGCACAGGTGATCAAATACCACCAAAAGAAAGCTTTGTTTGTGGGAAAAAAAGGACGTCAATTTAATTTGGGTACAGCGTCGCACGACCGCACAATTGTCCGTTAAATTCACGCAGTGCCGAATCGCAAAATAGGCCCTGGTCTTTGAGCAGCCAAATCCTTCGGGGCTTAAGTGGTTAAGGTATGAAGTATCCTGTGGGCCCATTATGTAAAAGCACTCCTACAGTTACCATAATGAACCATATAACAACTAGGGACCAGAATCATTTTAAGAATATCAACCATAAAAACAGAAATTGGCTAGGACTCTTCCATTCCTTTTTTTTTTTAATAATTTTGTTTTTTTTAACAAGTTTTTATCATAACAAAAATAACCACTCGACCTCAAGAAGATTTACCCCCACTTCATGAGCAGACAATTTTTTTGCAATACGGCACTGCGTTACTGACGATTATGCGGTCATGCAACTGTATGTCCTTTTTTTCCCACAAATAGAGCTTTCTTTTGGCGGTAATTGATCACCTCTGCGTTTTTTTATATTTTTTTTGTGCTATACAGTAATCCCCCGCTACATCGCGGTTCAGTTTTTGCGGTCCCGGTAATTCGCGTTTTTTTTTGTAATGTTATTTTACTATATAAATCATTAAAAATGAAAGATTTTTGTGTTTTTCATAGCTCTTGCTATGTCTCTCAGTATCTTTTATGTGTTTAAATGAGTTTCTATTGTTTTAAAAGTGTGTTTAAAGACCTTAAAATGCTTTTACACGTACAGTGACAGTAAAAAAACATGCCTACAATGCATTTTAATAGGGTTTTTCTATTTCGCGGAATTTCACTTTTCGCGGCTGGGTCCGGAACGTAACCCCCGCAATGGAGGGGGGTTTACTGTAAACAACTTTTTGCTTAAAAAAAAAAAAAAAAAACACACCCAATAAAAATAATTTCTTCATCAATTTAGGCCAATATGTATTCTGCTGCATATTTTTAGTAAAAAAAAAAATCCCAATAAGCGTATATTGATTGGTTTGTGTAAAAGTTATAGCGCCTGCAAACTGAGATATTTTTATTTATTTATTTTTACTAGTAATGGTGGCGATCAGCGACTTATAGCGGGACTGCGATATTGCGGCAGACATTCTGACACCAAAAGTTTTGACACTTTTTGGGGACCAGTGACACCAATACAGTGATCAGTGTTAAGAAAATATGCACTATACTAATGACAATGGCTGGGTCAACATTAGGACCGATCAAAGGGTTAACTGTGTGCCTAGCCAGTGTTTTACTATACCAAGGCTTGGGAGGTGCTTTTACTAGGAGAAGGGATGGAATTTATTCCCTGCTTTGCTTGAACACAAAATCCATCCCTTCTGGGGCTGATCCCACTGTCCCATCATGATTGCCTCAGACTTAAGGAAGTGCCCCCCGGCCCCCCAACTAGTGAAAGACTACAGGTCCCACTGTCCCAGCATGATTGCCTCAGAGCTGAAGAGGTGGCCCCCGGCCCCCCTACTATTGAAAGACTACAGGTCCCACTGTCCCATCATGATTGCCTCAGACTTAAGGAAGTGCCCCCCGGCCCCCCAACTAGTGAAAGACTACAGGTCCCACTGTCCCAGCATGATTGCCTCAGAGCTGAAGTGGTGGCCCCCGGCCCTCGGCCCCCCAACTATTGAAAGACTACAGGTCCCACTGTCCCAGCATAATTGTCTCAGAGCGGAAGAGGTGGACTCCTGCCCCCCCAACTAGTGAAAGACTACAGGTCACAGCATGAACCTGTGAGATCACATCCTTAGATATCAGGGGTGCATGCTGGGACTTGTAGCCCTTCACATTTGGAGGGGGGGGGGTCACTTCTTAAATCTCAGGGGCTCACGTTGGGACTTCTTGTCCTCCACTAGTTGGGGGTGGGGGGGAGGGTGTCACGTCCTCAGCTCTAAGGGGTTCATGCTGGGACTTGTAATCTGTCACTTATGGGGAATGTGACCCTCCTAAAAAGTGAAGGACTGCAAGTCCCAGCATGAACCCCTTAGAGCTGTGGATGTGTCACCCACCCCCAACTAGTGGAGGACAACAAGTCCCAATAAGCGTATAATCATTGGTTTGTGCATAAGTTATAACGTCTACACACTATGGGATCTTTTTATTTTTTACAAGTAGTTGGGGTGATCAGTGACTTATAGTGGGACTTGTTGCCACAGAAACATTTGTAAAGAGGATGAGTTAGTAAGATGACCACGCACATGTGGGGGTGCCAGAAACATTTCTGCACCCAGGGGTCTGTGACCCTAGGATCGACCCTGATCCCTTCCCTCCTGGCAGAACGACAATCTGCCTTGTTTACATGGGCGGATCTCAGTTCTGTCTCTCTTCCTAAGCGGGTGTGTGACGGTGACCACAGCAGAAGCGAGCCGCCGATGGCGCCCATGCGCGCCCCCTACCCAAAAGAGTGGGATTATGTATGTATATATATATATATATATATATATATATATATATATATATATATATGATCCGGAGCACAGGCGCTGCCCTGCAGTAAAACTGCTATAGGGTGGACCTCAAGTGATTAAACAAATATTTCCCATTCCCCAAATCCTTCTTTCCCTTCCCCCAGCCCCTGATAAAACAGATCATTTAACCTCTTCTGGACTGCCCCATGCATATATACTGCAGCAGGGCAGCCCTCCTGCGCGAAATCACGTACCTGTTAGGGATTTCGTGCAATGGGTCTGGAACGCAATTGGACACAGCGGGAGCCAATTAGCTGGTCCAGCAGACCTGATGTTCACCAGCACCCCGCGAGAGGCAGAATGGCGGTCTGTAAACAAGGCAGATCACTGTTCTGTGATAGGGAAAGATGGAGATCTTGTGTTTCTGCTAAGTGGCAACACGGATCTCTGTCTTCCCACAGTCAAAGCTCCTCCCCCACAGTTAGAAAGCACTCCCAGGGAACACATTTAATCCTTTGATCACCCCTGATGATAAACCCTTTCCTGCCAGTGTCATTAGTACAGTGACAGTGAATATTTTTAGCACTGATCACTGTATTAGTGTCACTGGTCCCCCAAAAAAGTGTCAAAAGTGTAAGTTAGGGATCCGATTTGTCCGCCGCAATGTCGCAATCCCGCTAAAAAGCACTGATCGACGCCATTTCTAGTAAAAAACAAATATAAATAAAAATTCCATAAAAATATCCCATTGTTTGTAGACGTGATAACTTTTGCGCAAACCAATCAATATACGCTTATTGTTTGTTTTTTTGTGTTTTTTTTTTTTTACCAAAAACATGTAGCAGAATACATATTGACCTAAATTGATGAAGACATTAGATTTTTTACATTTTTTTATTGGGAATGTTTTATAGCAGAAAGTAAAAAATATTGTTTTTTTTTTTTTTCAAAATTGTCGGTATTTTTTTTTTGCTTATAGCGCAAAAAAATCTCAAAGGTGATCAACTATCATCAAAAGAAAGCTCTATTTGTGGGAAAAAAGGACATCAATTTTATTTGGGTACAGTGTCGCATGACTGCGCAATTGTCAGTTAAAGTAACGCAGTTGCCGAAAAATGGCCTAGTCATTAAGAGGGTAAAACCTTTTTGGGCTGAAGTGGTAATCAAACCTTTGCATAAGTTTTCTCCTTTTCTGGTGTCAAACACTGGATGAGTTATGAGTAAGCGATCTTGAATCGTGAAACGCGTAAACTGTTTGTGGCTCGATTGTCTGGTTTTGTTGGATTTACAATCTTAATAAAGCATCATTTTATCTTCATCCACTGGAGTGCGGTCAAACCTCTTTTCGTTTACATTGAGTGGATCCGGACCACAGACTGGAGTTGCACCTAGTTTCTTGAGGGTTGGATTGTCCTCACCTGGAGCGGTGTACATTTCAGTGACCCCTGGTGTGCCTCCAGGGTTCTTCAGGGGTGCCTTGGCAAAATGCCCAAAAATTGCAACAAATTGAAACAGGTTTTTACATTGCAGCATTACAATCCTGGGCACCATGAGGGTCAAGCCACTGGCATCCTGACAACCATTGACATCACTGGTTGAAAAGGAGAATGACAGGTGCTTGCATACATGGGCGTCCGCAAGAGGGGGCAAGGGGGGAAAGTGCCCACCCCCTGGAAATTTCCTAGTCTGCTCGAAAAGGGGAATCTATAGGGACCCTGCTCTAAAGGGAGATCTATGGGGGACCCTGGCCTGGCCTGCTATAAAGGGGGATCTATGGGGACCCTGCTCTAAAGGGGATCTATGAGGACCCTGGTCTGCTCTAAAGGGGATTTTAGAGGATCCTGGCCTGCTTTAAAGGCAGTTGTATTGGCTAAGTATATACAGTGGGTACGGAAAGTATTCAGACCCCCTTAAATTTTTCACTCTTTGTTATATTGCAGCCATTTGCTAAAATCATTTAAGTTCATTCTTCTTCCTCATGAATGTACACATAGCACCCCATACTGACAGAAAAACACAGAATTGTTGACATTGTTGCAGATTTATTAAAAAAGAAAAACTGAAATATCACATGGTCCTAAGTATTCAGACCCTTTGCTGTGACACTCATATATTTAACTCAGGTGCTTTCCATTTCTTCTGATCATCCTTGAGATGGTTCTACACCTTTATTTGAGTCCAGCTGTGTTTGATTATACTGATTGGACTTGATTAGGAAAGCCACACACCTGTCTATATAAGACCTTCCAGATCACAATGCATGTCAGAGCAAATGAGAATCATGAGGACAAAGGAACTGCCTGAAGAGCTCAGAGACAGAATTGTGGCAAGGCACAGATCTGGCCAAGGTTACAAAAAGATTTCTGCTGCACTTAAGGTTCCTAAGAGCACAGTGGCCTCCATAATCCTCAAATGGAAGACGTTTGGGACGACCAGAACCCTTCCTAGAGCTGGCCGTCCGGCCAAACTGAGCTATCGGGGGAGAAGAGCCTTGGTGAGAGAGGTAAAGAAGAACCCAAAGATCACTGTGGCTGAGCTCCAGAGATGCAGTCAGGAGATGGGAGAAAGTTGTAGAAAGTCAACCATCACTGCAGCCCTCCACCAGTCGGGGCTTTATAGCAGAGTGGTCCGACGGAAGCCTCTCCTCAGTGTAAGACACATGAAAGCCCGCATGGAGTTTGCTAAAAAAACACCTGAAGGACTCCAAGATGGTGAGAAATAAGATTCTCTGGTCTGATGAGACCAAAATAGAACTTTTTGGCCTTAATTCTAAGCGGTATGTGTGGAGAAAACCGGGCACTGCTCATCACCTGTCCAATACAGTCCCAACAGTGAAGCATGGTGGTGGCAGCATCATGCTGTGGGGGTGTTTTTCAGCTGCAGGGACAGGACGACTGGTTGCAATCGAGGGAAAGATGAATGCGGCCAAGTACAGGGATATCCTGGACAAAAACCTTCTCCAGAGTGCTCTGGACCTCAGACTGGGCCGAAGGTTTACCTTCCAACAAGACAATGACCCTAAGCACACAGCTAAAATAACGAAGGAGTGGCTTCACAACAACTCCGTGACTGTTCTTGAATGGCCCAGCCAGAGCCCTGACTTAAACCCAATTGAGCATCTCTGGAGAGACCTAAAAATGGCTGTCCACCAACGTTTACCATCCAACCTGACAGAACTGGAGAGGATCTGCAAGGAGGAATGGCAGAGGATCCCCAAATCCAGGTGTGAAAGACTTGTTGCATCTTTCCCAAAAAGACTCCTGGCTGTATTAGATCAAAAGGGGGCTTCTACTAAATACTGAGCAAAGGGTCTGAATACTTAGGACCATGTGATATTTCAGTTTTTCTTTTTTAATAAATCTGCAACAATGTCAACAATTCTGTGTTTTTCTGTCAGTATGGGGTGCTACAGTTGTGTTCAAAATTATTCAACCCCCACTGAAATTGATTGTTTTGTCCAGTTTGACATTGATTTTGATCATTCAGTCATCCTGCTTACAACTAAATCAAAGAGGCACGTGTAGGTCAGACAAAAATAACATAACATTTATAAGGAAATAACCACAAATGTCTTTTCTGTGCTCACATCATTATCAGTTTTATTCAACCCCCAAGTGACATTCAATCTTAGTACTTAGTACAACATCCTTTTACAGTTATAACAGCTTTTAAACCTGAAGCATAGCTTGACACAAGTGTCTTGCAGCGATCTACGGGTATCTTCGCCCATTCGTCATGGGCAAAAGCCTCCAGTTCAGTCACATTCTTAGGCTAGTGCACTGCAAATGCTTTCTTTAAGTCCCACCAGAGGTTCTCAATCGGATTTAAGTCTGGTGACTGTGATGGCCACTCCAAAATGTTCCAGCCTTTAATCCGCAACCATGCTCTAGTGGACTTGGAGGTATGCTTGGGATCATTGTCCTGTTGAAAGGTCCAACATCTCCCAAGCCTCAGGTTTGTGACGGACTGCATCACATTGTCATCCAATATCTCCTGGAACTGGAGAGAATTCATGGTACCTTGCACACGCTGAAGCTTCCCTGTACCTTCAGAAGCAAAACAGCCCCAAAGCATGATTGACCCCCCACCATGCTTCACAGTAGGCAAGGTGTTCTTTTCTTCATAGGCCTCCTCCAAACATAGCGTTGATCCATGGGCCCAAACAGTTGTAATTGTGTTTCATCAGTCAACAGAACACTATCCCAAAACTTCTGTGGTTTGCCCACATGACTTTTGGCATACTGTAGTCGACTCTTCTTATTCTTTGGAGACAGCAAGGGGGTGCGCCTGGGAGTTCTGGCATGGAGGCCTTCATTACACAGTGTGCCCGTATTGTCTGAGCAGAAACTTCAGTACCCACATCTGACATCTTTTCTCAGTTCCTCAGCAGTCACACGGGGACTTTTCTCCACTCTACGCTTCAGGTAGCGCACAGCAGTCGAAGTCATCATCTTCTTTCTGCCACGACCAGGTAGCGTTTCAACAGTGCCCTTTGCCTTGAATTTGCGAATGATGCTTCCTATGGTGTCTCTTGGTATGTTTAACATCTTTGCAATCTTCTTATAGCCATTGCCCTTCCTGTGAAGAGTAATCACCTCTTCTCTTGTCTTCCTGGACAATTCTCTTGAATTCACCATGTTTGTAACCACACCAGTAAATGTCTAGAAGGAGCTGAGTATCACAGTCATTTTAAAGCTGCCTAATTGATGCTTATTAGGCTTTATTGCTGCTCCCTGACATCCACAGGGGTTTTCAATACCTGATTGAAAAAACTTCAATGAACCTCTGTTCTTCAGAGTGGTAGTCTTTAAGGGGTTGAATAATTGTGTCAATGAAGAATTCACAAAAGAAACATTTACTACTGTATTACAAAACCAATTGATGTCATTTTAGTTGCATATGGTTCTTTAAGAAGTCCTTGTAGGATTTCATTCTGAATACAATTACAAATGTACACTAAATTCCCTAAAACCCTTTACAGCATTGGGGGTTGAATAATTTTGAACACAACTGTATGTGTACATTCATGAGGAAGAAGAATGAACTTAAATGATTTTAGCAAATGGCTGCAATTTAACAAAGAGTGAAAAATTTAAGGGGGTCTGAATACTTTCCGTACCCACTATATATATATATATATACATACAGTATATTCTTTGCAGAGAGAGCCTGGAGTAACTGATGGTGCAGGAAAACCTGGTAACACGGGGAATATAGGTGAAAAGGTAAGACTAAAGAGGGATCTTTGGGGACCCTGGCCTGGCCTGCTCTAAATGGGGGGGGGGGTCTATGGGGACCCTGCTCGAAAGGGGATCTATGGGAGACCCTGGCCTGCTCTAAAGGGGGTCATATTGACTAAATATATATATATTCTTTGCGGAGAGAGCATGGAGTACCTGGTGGTGCAGGAAAACCTAGTAGCACGGGGAATATAGGTAAGACTAAAGAGGGATCTATGGGGACCCTGGCCTGCTCTAAAGAGGGATCTATGGGGGACCCTGGCCTGCTCTAAAGGGGGGATCTATGGTGACCCTGCTCTAAAGGGGTTCTATGGGTGACCCTGGCCTGCTCTAAAGGGGTTCTATGGGTGACCCTGGCCTGCTCTAAAGGGGGTCATATTGACTAAATATATATATATTCTTTGCAGAGAGAGCCTGGAGTACCTGGTGGTGCAGGAAAACCTGGTAGCACGGGGAATATAGGTAAAAAGGTAGGACTAAAGAGGGATCTAAGGGGACCCTGGCCTGCTCTAAAGAGGGATCTATGGGGGACCCTGGCCTGGCCTGCTCTAAAGGGGGGATCTATGGGGACCCTTCTCTAAAGGGGATCTATGGGAGACCCTTGCCTGCTCTAAAGGGGTATCTATGGGGTCGAAAAGGGGCTAAGCATGGGTGACCTTAAAATTATGCCTCCCCTCAAAAAAAGTTCTGCGGACGCCCATGCTTGCATGGAATCCTTGTTTACTCCTCATCTTCCCCTCTCCATCAGCACTGGGGTCTCATTAGTAAGTAGAAGAAGAGAAACTAAGGAAGAAAAGAAACGCTAGAATACTAGTCTGTACAAGTTTGCAATAGTGGAGGAATAAATCACTTTTAACGTTGGATGGCCCATGTGTATGGATCTTGCTGCTATATGTAAAACTATTCGTTTCTTTTCTTTTTTTTTACATTTTAGAATGGGGTGGCTCGAGATTGTGCAGAATTTTAAAGGGTGCCGCAACTGAAAAAAGGTTATGAAACACTGAACTAAAACTAAAAGGGTATATATTTAATAACAAATGAAAGGTTGATCCTCGTCTTCATACGCTATAAGAAAAAGAAAACAGTTTGTTACCAGATATCAAAAATAAATAAAATGTCCAAATTATTTAGCAAGTTTAAAGGCCCATAACTAGGGCCACATGGTGTTAAAGGCCCCCTATTAAAGTGGTTGTAAGTAATTCCCCTGAATCTTGCACCCCTGCCAGAAAGCACATCCAAGACTTAAACCAAACTTTTCTCTATAACAAATGATACAGCCTGGTCTAGGACATTCCTCCAGCCGTTGCAGCAGTGGCGGCTGGTGCTCAAAATTTTTGGGGGGGCGCAAAAAGAAAAATGTAATAGGTATTGCTTCGCGCCAAAAAACGCAGTAAAAAAATTGCGTGACTTTGAAGCTGTGCCCCCTTCAATGCAATGAACACTGTGCTGTGCCCCCTTCAATGCAATAAACACTGTGCTGTGCCCCCTTCAATGCAATGAACACTGTGCTGTGCCCCCTTCAATGCAATGAACACTGTGCTGTGCCCCCTTCAATGCAATGAACACTGTGCTGTGCCCTCTTCAATGCAATAAACACTGTGCTGTGCCCCCTTCAATGCAATGAACACTGTGCTGTGCCCCCACAATGCAGAGTTCAGCGTGCATGCCCCTTTCAATTCAGAGCGCCACAGCATTGTCCCCAATCACTGCAGAGCGCCACAGCATTGTCCCCAATGATTGCAGAGTGCCCACAACATTGTCCCCCAATGATTGCAGAGTGCCACAGCATTGTACCCCAATGATTGCAGAGTGCCCACAGCATTGTACCCCAATAAATGCAGAGTGCCCACAGCATTGTACCCCAATGATTGCAGAGTGCCCTCAGCATTGTACCCCAATGATTGCAGAGTGCCACAGAATTGTACCCCAATGATTACAGAGTGCCACAGAATTGTACCCCAATGATTGCAGAGTGCCACAGCATTGTACCCCAATGATTGCAGAGTGCCCACAGCATTGTACCCCAATGATTGCAGAGTGCCACGGCATTGTACCCCAATGATTGCAGAGTGCCCACAGCATTGTACCACAATAAATGCAGAGTGCCCACAGCATTGTACCCCAATAAATGCAGAGTGCCCACAGCATTGTACCCCAATGATTGCAGAGTGCCCACAGCATTGTACCCCAATACATGCAGAGTGCCCACAGCATTGTACCCCAATAAATGCAGAGTGCCCACAGCATTGTACCCCAATAAATGCAGAGCGCCACAGAATTGTACCCCAATGATTGCAGAGTGCCCACAGCATTGTACCCCAATGATTGCAGAGTGCCACAGCATTGTATCCCAATAAATGCAGAGCGCCACAGCATTGTACCCCAATAAATGCAGAGTGCCCACAGCATTGTACCCCAATAAATGGAGAGCACCACAGAATTGTACCCCAATGATTGCAGAGTGCCCACAGCATTGTACCCCAATGATTGCAGAGTGCCACAGCATTGTATCCCAATAAATGCAGAGCGCCACAGCATTGTACCCCAATAAATGCAGAGTGCCCACAGCATTGTACCCCAATAAATGCAGAGTGCCCACAGCATTGTCCCCCAATCAATGCAGAGTGCCCACAGCATTGTACCCCAATAAATGCAGAGTGCCACAGCAATGTCCCCCAATAAATGCAGAGTGCCACAGCAATGTACCCCAATAAATGCAGAGTGCCACAGCAATGTCCCCCAATCAATGCAGAGTGCAGCGTGCGTGCTCCCTTCAATTTAATGCACTTACCTGGCGGCGGCGGGTTCTTCCCTCCTCGATCCAGTCCGTCCTCTCTGCGGCGGGAAGGAGAGCGGCTTCTCCCTCGTCCTCTGAGCGGCGGTGACGGTGAGTGACTGACTCACGCAACGGCACCGCCCCCATTGTGACGTCAGGGATCGGATGTCCTGGATGATGATTAGTCCAGGCTGGAGACTGGACCAATCACAGCCAGGATATCCGAAAGTGGGGGTGTCCAATCGCAAGGACTTGCGATCGGGTTACGCCCCCAGAAGGCTGCCGATCGGCACCTCTTCTGGGACGTAACCCCACCCCCCCCTAGCCACCACTTCCCTTACAAAGGCCGGCGAACCCAATTTTTTTTTTTTTTAAACTTTATTTGTTCGCTGTCATTTTTTTTCTTTTTTTTTTTTCTTTTTTTTAGGGGTAGGGGGGCGGCGCCCTGGCGCCCGCTATGCACGGGCCGCCACTGTTAATGAGTACATAACAGAGCTAAATAGAGTTTTTAGATTTGCCTGGACAAGACAAGTATGGTCTTTTTTGATCAGACATGCCGGTGTTCTGCCGAAAACTCCAACTTACCGAATTCTCCAACCACGTTACTTCCGGTGAGTGTACAGCAGGAATAATTGGAGATTTCGACCAAATATACATACACTCCCGTAGATGCTATAATTAGTGGAGATTGTTAGTCCGCCAGCTAGTTGTCGCCGCCTCTGAGGCGGCCATGTTTTTGGTTAATAGCAGGCGGACTAACAATCTGCACTAATTATAGCATCTACCGAAGTGTATAGGATGCCGGTGTTGTGTGAAAACACCAAGTGGTCAAAATATCCAATTATTCCTGATATACATTCACCGGAAGTAACGTGGTTGGAGAATTCAGTAAGTTGGAGTTTTCGGCAGAACATCGGCATTCTAACCAGTTTATTCTGGATGCAGATACATGCACTGAATCATGACTGCTTATTGTTGCACTAAAAAGGGGCAAAGGGAAACATGGAGTCTCCTTTGGTCATATTCTATAGTCATATCTGTACCCCATACAATCATGAAGTGTTACATGATTGAATTTAAAGCCAACCTGTACTTCGCCTATGCAAATTCACTGTCCAGGAGTACCGTGGTCAACCAATTCTTACCTTCCCAGTGCTTCCCTGTCACAGTGATCAGTGCTAGACCATCCGGTACTTGTGTACAATTTGGGTAATAAACATCCTGGCGGTCAGTGGGAGGGTGCATCGTTGTTGGTATAATTTGGAGGAATAGTGCCCCGTTGTTGATGTCAGTGGAAGGAATAGTGCTCCACTATTGGTATTAGTGGGAGGAATAGTGTCCCATCATTGGTATCAGTGGGAGCAATAGTGGCCCATTGTTGGTGTCAGAGGAAGGAATAGTGCCCCATCATTGGTGTTAGTGGCAGAAAAAGTGTCCCATCGTTGTTAACAGTGGAAGGAATAGCACCCCATTGTTGGTGTCAGTGAAGGAAATAGTGCCCCTTGTTGTTGTCAGTGGGAGGAATAGTGCCCCATCATTGGTGTCAGTGAGAGGAACAGTGCTCCATCATTGATGTCAGTAAGAGGAATAGTGCCGCATCATTGGTGTCAGTGGGAGGAATAGTGCCCATCATTTGTGTCAGTGGAAGGAATAGTGCCCATCATTGCTGTCAGTGGGAGGAATAGTGCCCCATCCTTGGTGTCAGTGGGAGGAATAGGGCCCCATCATTGGTGTCAGTGGGAGGAATAGTGTCCCATCATTGGTGTCAGTGGGAGGAATAGTGTCCCATCATTGGTGTCAGTGGGAGGAATAGTGCCCCATCCTTGGTGTCAGTGGGAGGAATAGGGCCCCATCCTTGGTGTCAGTGGGAGGAATAGGGCCCCATCCTTGGTGTCAGTGGGAGGAATAGGGCCCCATCGTTGGTGTCAGTGGGAGGTATAGTGTCCCATCATTGTTGTAAGTGGTAGGAATAATGCCCCATCGTTGGTGTCAGTGGTAGGAATAGTGCCCCATCATTGGTGTTGGTGGGAGGAATAGTACCCCTCTACTGGCCAGATGACATCAAGTACAGGACTAAGCAATGATCTCCTGCCCGATAGTCCTTTAAAAATAGTTTTATGTGTGGGGATAGGGTGTTTTAAAATCTTAACTCTTTGGAGGTACCATCCCTAAAGTGATACATATAAAGGTATAGAGAATATATGGGACTTTATATATACCTCCCTGGGTATATTACAGACCTGAACAAACTGCTTATATACTGTATCAAATGATAAAATTTTATTTAGAATTCCCAACTATTAAAAGAGGTTAAAAACATCTACATAAGTTATCCATGCAAGGTAACACGTTTTCTGGCCTTGGGATCCGTATGTCTGGCCGACACGTTTCGCGGGCATTCCTTCTGCATCGGGGTCTCGGATCCTATTATAGAGTACTGCATCCATAAACATAAACATAAGCAAACAGTCATTAAGCCGTATATTACATCAACATTACATATATCAATTAAACATCAAGTAGTATAGATGTACATGATACATCACACCCATTCTGAATGCAAAGGAGGACACATCTAATGCACTCTCAGCACAGAAACCTCAGCTGTCCTGCATACTAATGTACAGTGTGTAGGCTTTAAGGCCCACCCTCCCTGCCGCTGCACATATACACTGATCAGCCATAACATTATGACTAGGGTTGAGCGGACACCTAGATGTCCGTGTTCGACGGGTTCGGCCGAACTTTAAAAAAAAGTCCGGGTCCGTGTCCCGGACTTTTACCGAACTTTTCCCGGACACCGAACCCCATTGAAGTCAATGGGGACCCGAACTTTAAGGCACTAAAATGGCTCTAAAACACCAAAGGAAAGGGCTAGAGTGCTGCAAATGGCAGCAAAACGTAATTAAGAGCATGGCAAGTGCTCTGCAAACAAATGTGGATAGGGAAATAACTTAAAACAACAAAAAAAAACAGAAAAATAAAACAATGTTCTTCTTCATCTCTGAAGGACGAGGCCCATATGGAGTAGGAGGGAGGTTGAGGTGGTGGTGGATGTGGCGGTGACATAGGCGTGCGCACAGGGTGTGCTGGGTGTGCCTGGGCACACCCTAATCACCTAGGGCACATAGCATTGCCAGTGAGGAGATGGGAAAGATCTCCCTGGGACCTGCTCTGCTCTATTCCTCCTTGCCTACAGGTACATGGCCCCGATACATTACTCTCCCTGCTGGCAAACACATGCATGTGTATTTCAACTTTGGGGTGCACACCTTAATGCAATAGGCTGCGCACACCTATGGGCGGTGTAGGTGGAAGCGGCGGTGGAGGAGGACCAGGGCCGGATTAACAGCATCATGGGCTTGGTGCTGAGGATTTTGAAGGGCCTTAGGGCCGTGCCTTGCCATGCACCCAGAGGAGGAAGGGTGCAGCCATGCATGCCTAATTCAACATGGGATGCTGTCTCTGAAGCCCATAAACACATCCATGCATCGCCAACTGTCCCTCCTTGTCCGGCCTTCACGCTGTGTGGGGAGGTTCTGAGGGTGCTGCCTGGGGAAGCGAGCATAGAAGCCAGACTTCTGTGTTTACAAGTGACAGAAGAGCGGTAACAGTGAATATGGCCAACCCGGGGCCTATATAAAAGGTAGGGGCCTGGAGCTGCAGCTCCAATAGCCCCTACATTAATCTGGCCCTGAGGAGGAGGACGAGGTAGCCAACACTGCTTCTTTTCACAAATTTTAAATGAGGGTACACCCCAAAAGAGTGAGAAAGAGCAAAAATGGAACAATGGGTGGGTAAGGTCGGTATCCATTGCTATTCTGCATAAGGTACGGAAAAGTCCCGTGGGATCCATGCCTGGTTCATTTTAATGAACGTGAGCTTGTCCACATTGTCTCTGGACAGGCGGCTGCGCTTGTCTGTTATAACGCCCCCAGCCGTGCTAAATACCCGTTCAGATAATACACTGGCTGCAGGGCACGCCAGCACCTCCAAGGCGTAAAGGGCAAGCTCAGGCCATGTGCCCAATTTGGAGACCCAGAAGTTGAAGGGGGCAGACCCGTCATTCACTACATGTAGGCGTGTGCACACATACTGCTCCACCATGTTGGTAAAATGCTGCCTCCTGCTAAGACGTTCCATCTGAGCTGCTGGTGCTGCTGTTTGTTGTGGCGTGCTGACAAAGCTTTTCCACATTTCGGCCATGCTAACCCTGCCTTCTGAGGTGCTGGCGGTGCCCTGGTTGCGTTGGCGACCTCCTCCTCCTCCTCCTCTGCCTTGTGCTTCCACTGTGGCCCCGCTGTCAGATGGGAATGCCAGCAGCATGGCGTCTACCAGCGTGCGCTTGTACTCGCGCATCTTGCGATCGCGCTCCAGTGAGTGAATTAAGGACGGTACGTTGTCCTTGTAACGGGGATCCAGCAGCGTGGCCACCCAGTAATCAGCACAAGTTAGAATGTGGGCAACTCGGCGGTCGTTGTGGAGACACTGCAGCATGTAATCGCTCATGTGTGCCAGGCTGCCCAGAGGCAACGAAAGGCTGTCCTCTGTGGGAGGTGTATGGTCCGTGTCCTCTGTATCCCCCCAGCCACGCACCAGTGATGGCCATGAGCTGGCCTGGGTGCCACCCTGCTGTGAACATGGTTCCATCTCCTCCTCCAGCTCCTCCTCCTCCTCATCCTCCTCATCCTCCTCATCCTCCAGAACTGTGCCCCTGCTGGACAATTGCGTCCCTGGCGTTTGCGTGTGCAGGAACCCACCCTCGGAGCCCCTTGCGAATGACTGCCCTGAAAGCCTTGGAAATGTTACCTCTTCATCCTCCTCCTCCTCCTCATCCTGTGCCACATCCTCTTCCATCATCGCCCAAATTGTTTTTTCAAGGAGGCATAGAAGTGGGATAGTTAAGCTGAGAACGGCGTCATTGCCACTGGCCATGTTGGTGGAGTACTCAAAACAGCGCAACAAGGCACACAGGTCTCGCATGGAGGCCCAGTTATTGGTGGTGAAGTGGTGCTGTTCCGCAGAGCGACTCACGCGTGCGTGCTGCAGCTGAAACTCCACTATGGCCTGCTGCTGCTCGCACAGTCTTTCCAGCATGTGCAAGGTGGAGTTCCACCTTGTGGGCACGTCACATATGAGGCGGTGAGCGGGAAGGCCGAAGTTACGCTGCAGCGCTGCCAGGCGAGCAGCAGCAGGGTGAGAACGCCGAAAGTGCGCACAAACGGCCCGCACTTTCTGCAGCAGCTCTGACATATCGGGGTAGTTTTTAAGGAACCTCTGCACCACCAAATTCAGCACATGCGCCAGGCAAGGGATGTGCGTCAAACCGGCTAGGCCCAGAGCTGCTATGAGATTTCGCCCGTTATCGCACACCACCAGGCCGGGCTTGAGGCTCGCTGGCAGCAACCACTCATTTGTCTGCTGTTCCATGCTCCTCCACAACTCCTGCGCGGTGTGTGGTTTGTCCCCCAAACAGGCAAGTTGTAAAACTGCCTGCTGTCGTTTACCCCTGGCCGTGCTGAAGTTGGTGGTGAAGGTGTTACGCTGTCCGGATGAGGAGGCGGTAGAGGATGAGGAAGCGGAGTAGGAGGAGTTAGGAACAGGAGGCAAACTGAAGCGCCCTGCAATCCTCGGTGGTGGAAGGACATGCGCCAAATTGCTATCCGCCTCAGGCCCATCCGCCACTGCATTTACCCAGTGTGCCGTTAGGGAGATATAACGCCCCTGACCGTGCTTACTGGTCCACGTATCCGTAGTTAGGTGGACCTTGGCACAGATGGCGTTGCGCAGTGCACACCTGATTTTTTCCCCCACTTGGTTGTGCAGGGAAGGGATGGCTTGCCTGGAAAAGTAGTGGCGGCTGGGCACGACGTACTGTGGGACAGCCACCGACATAAGGTTTTTAAAACTGTGCGTCTCCACCAGACGGAATGACAGCATTTCAAAGGCCAATAATTTTGAAATGCTGGCATTCAGGGCCAGGGATCGCGGGTGGGTAGGGGGGTACTTCCTCTTCCTCTCAAGTGTTTGGGAGATGGAAAGCTGAACGCTTCCACGGGACATTGTGGAGATGGTTGTTGGTGACCCAGGTGGTGGTGTTGCTGACAGATCGTCTGTTTGCGGGGTGGCAGGTGCCGGTATCACTACAGATGTGGCTGGAGCGGCCGAGACTGCAGCAGAAGAGGAAGCAGGATGAGCCAGAGACGTTTCTTGGTTTTGAAGGTGTGTACTCCACTGCAGCTCGTGCTTTGCACTTAGATGCCTAATCATGCAGGTTGTGCTCAGGTTGAGAAGGTTCATGCCTCGCTTCAAGCTCTGATTGCACAGGGTGCAAACCACTCGTGTCCTGTCATCAGCACATTTTCTAAAGAACTTCCACGCTAGAGAACTCCTTTGAGCTGACTTTGGTGCGCTCGTTCCCTTGCTGCGTTGGGCAGTAGCGGGCGTAGTGTCTAGGGCACGGCCGCTCCGCTTCTGCACCCTGCTCCCTCTTCTGCTGTGCTGGTGGCTCTGTGCGACCACCGCCTCTTCCTCCAAACTACTCAGTTCACCTGCATGACGTTCATTCCATGTGGGGTCGAGGACCTCATCGTCCTCCACATCATCTTCCACCCAGTCTTCACCCCTGCCCTCCTTGTCGGTCTCCACAATGCTGAACGCCGCAGCAGTTGGCACCTGCGTTTCGTCATCATCGGAGACGTGCTGCGATGATCCTTGCATGTACTCATCTTGAGAAATAAGTGGTTGGGCATCGCTGCACTCAATCTCTTCCACTTCTGGGGCAGGGCTAGGTGGATGGCCCTGGGAAACCCTGCTGACAGAGTCCTCAAAAAGAATAAGAGACTGCTGTATGGCTTGGGGCTCAGACTGCTGGCCTGATTTGCAAGGGGGTGAGGTGAAAGACGGTTGGACATTGGCTGCAGGTGCCAACTCTGACCTTTCTGCAGTAGACTGGGTGGGAGACAATGTGAAGGAACTGGAGGCACTGTCAGCAGCAAACCAATCTACTATCGCCTCAACTTGTTCTGGCCTCATCACTTCTAGGGGCGTTTGATGCCCTACCAAATACTGATGCAGGTTCTGTCGCCTACTCACACTTGAGGAAGGTGTTTCACTTGTGCGTGTAGCTGGCACAGATCGACCATGTCCTCTCCTTGCAACAGGAGCTCTACCAGCAGCACCACGACCCAGGCCACGGCCCTTATTTGGCGGTCTCCTCATATTTCTGTAATTTAAGATCTTGCCCTAGAAAGGTTTTTATTGAATAGCGGAATAGAAAATATGATCCAAAAAAAGTGTATGTATATCACACGTACACAACCACACTAGGCCCCAATTACTATTGTTTGTACCCCTAAAAGGCTAGATGAGGAGTAGGGGGGGTATGGAACAGGCAGCACCCTCAAACCTTCAGAAGTATGAGATGAACCCCAACAACTTGGAAAGGTGGATCTCTCTCACACGTACCGACACAGACTATCCCGCAATTCAATTGATCCTCAAAGGTTTTAATTGAATAGCGGAATAGGAAATATGATCAAAAAAAGTGTATGTATCTCGCACGTACACAACCACACTAGGCCCCAATTACTATTGTTTGTACCCCTAAAAGGCTAGATGAGGAGTAGGGGGGGTATGGAACAGGCAGCACCCTCAAACCTTCAGAAGTATGAGATGAACCCCAACAACTTGGAAAGGTGGATCTCTCTCACACGTACCGACACAGACTATCCCGCAATTCAATTGATCCTCAAAGGTTTTTATTGAATAGCGGAATAGGAAATATGATCAAAAAAAGTGTATGTATCTCGCACGTACACAACCACACTAGGCCCCAATTACTATTGTTTGTACCCCTAAAAGGCTAGATGAGGAGTAGGGGGGGTATGGAACAGGCAGCACCCTCAAACCTTCAGAAGTATGAGATGAACCCCAACAACTTGGAAAGGTGGATCTCTCTCACACGTACCGACACAGACTATCCCGCAATTCAATTGATCCTCAAAGGTTTTTATTGAATAGCGGAATAGGAAATATGATCAAAAAAAGTGTATGTATCTCGCACGTACACAACCACACTAGGCCCCAATTACTATTGTTTGTACCCCTAAAAGGCTAGATGAGGAGTAGGGGGGGTATGGAACAGGCAGCACCCTCAAACCTTCAGAAGTATGAGATGAACCCCAACAACTTGGAAAGGTGGATCTCTCTCACACGTACCGACACAGACTATCCCGCAATTCAATTGATCCTCAAAGGTTTTTATTGAATAGCGGAATAGGAAATATGATCAAAAAAAGTGTATGTATCTCGCACGTACACAACCACACTAGGCCCCAATTACTATTGTTTGTACCCCTAAAAGGCTAGATGAGGAGTAGGGGGGGTATGGAACAGGCAGCACCCTCAAACCTTCAGAAGTATGAGATGAACCCCAACAACTTGGAAAGGTGGATCTCTCTCACACGTACCGACACAGACTATCCCGCAATTCAATTGATCCTCAAAGGTTTTTATTGAATAGCGGAATAGGAAATATGATCAAAAAAAGTGTATGTATCTCGCACGTACACAACCACACTAGGCCCCAATTACTATTGTTTGTACCCCTAAAAGGCTAGATGAGGAGTAGGGGGGGTATGGAACAGGCAGCACCCTCAAACCTTCAGAAGTATGAGATGAACCCCAACAACTTGGAAAGGTGGATCTCTCTCACACGTACCGACACAGACTATCCCGCAATTCAATTGATCCTCAAAGGTTTTTATTGAATAGCGGAATAGGAAATATGATCAAAAAAAGTGTATGTATCTCGCACGTACACAACCACACTAGGCCCCAATTACTATTGTTTGTACCCCTAAAAGGCTAGATGAGGAGTAGGGGGGGTATGGAACAGGCAGCACCCTCAAACCTTCAGAAGTATGAGATGAACCCCAACAACTTGGAAAGGTGGATCTCTCTCACACGTACCGACACAGACTATCCCGCAATTCAATTGATCCTCAAAGGTTTTTATTGAATAGCGGAATAGGAAATATGATCAAAAAAAGTGTATGTATCTCGCACGTACACAACCACACTAGGCCCCAATTACTATTGTTTGTACCCCTAAAAGGCTAGATGAGGAGTAGGGGGGGTATGGAACAGGCAGCACCCTCAAACCTTCAGAAGTATGAGATGAACCCCAACAACTTGGAAAGGTGGATCTCTCTCACACGTACCGACACAGACTATCCCGCAATTCAATTGATCCTCAAAGGTTTTTATTGAATAGCGGAATAGGAAATATGATCAAAAAAAGTGTATGTATCTCGCACGTACACAACCACACTAGGCCCCAATTACTATTGTTTGTACCCCTAAAAGGCTAGATGAGGAGTAGGGGGGGTATGGAACAGGCAGCACCCTCAAACCTTCAGAAGTATGAGATGAACCCCAACAACTTGGAAAGGTGGATCTCTCTCACACGTACCGACACAGACTATCCCGCAATTCAATTGATCCTCAAAGGTTTTTATTGAATAGCGGAATAGGAAATATGATCAAAAAAAGTGTATGTATCTCGCACGTACACAACCACACTAGGCCCCAATTACTATTGTTTGTACCCCTAAAAGGCTAGATGAGGAGTAGGGGGGGTATGGAACAGGCAGCACCCTCAAACCTTCAGTATGAGATTGTGTTCACTGTACCCCACAAAGATTGAGTTCACTGCACCCCACAATGATTGTGTTCACTGCACCCCACAAAGATTGTGTTCACTGCACCTCACAAAGATTGTGTTCACTGTACCCCCCAAAGATTGTGTTCACTGCACCCCACAAAGATTCTGTTCACTGTACCCCACAAAGATTGTGTTCACTGCACCCCAAAAAGATTGTGTTCACTGCACCCCAAAAAGGATGTTGTTCACTGCACCCCAAAAAGGATGTTGTTCACTCCACCCCAAAAAGATTGTGTTCACTGCACCCCACAAAGATTGTGTTCACTGCACCCCAAAAAGATTGTGTTCACTGCACCCCAAAAATGATTTTGTTCACTGCACCCCAAAAAGGATTTTGTTCACTGCACCCCAAAAAGGATGTTGTTCACTCCACCCCAAAAAGATTGTGTTCACTGCACCCCAAAAAGATTGTGTTCACTGCACCCCACAAAGGATTTTGTTCACTGCACCCCAAAAAGATTGTGTTCACTGCACCCCAAAAAGGATGTTGTTCACTGCACCCCAAAAAGGATTTTGTTCACTGCACCCCAAAAAGATTGTGTTCACTGCACCCCACAAAGGATTTTGTTCACTGCACCCCACAAAGATTGTGTTCACTGCACACCAAAAAGGATTGTGTTCACTGCACCCCAAAAAGATTTTGTTCACTGCACCCCAAAAAGATTGTGTTCACTGCAGCCCAAAAAGATTGTGTTCACTGCAGCCCAAAAAGATTGTGTTCACTGCAGCCCAAAAAGATTGTGTTCACTGCAGCCCAAAAAGATTGTGTTCACTGCAGCCCAAAAAGATTGTGTTCACTGCAGCTCACACACAGAAAAATGGATGTGGATCACTGACACCTGCCTATCTCCAATCCCACACCACACAGCAATATCGATTGTAGTTTGTAGAACACAGTTTCCCTAAAATTCAGCAGACTCTGTCCCTAACAGGATTGAGAAGAGATCGTAGATCAGGATTGAGTGCAGACCCCACCCCCCACACAGCAATATCGATTGTAGTTTGTAGAAGACACTGACCCTATATAATTCAGCAGACTCTATCCCTAAAATGCCTACAACTCGCCCTGCCTAAACACTCCGACCTGTCCCTCAATTCTATCCGGACACAAATGGTTTTTTCCTGCCTATCTTTCCCTAATCAGCAGCCAGCACGTTGATGTGTGCTCTGTCCCTGAATCTAAGCAGCATAATGACGCCGCTGCGGCTGCCTCGAACTTATAAAGACTTGGTCACATGCTTCAGACGGCCAATCACAGCTACTGAGACATTTGCAGGCATGGCTGGGATGGCTTAAGGCACACCAGTTAAACGATTGTTGATTGGCTGTTGAAAGCCCGCCATGAAAAGAGCGCCAAAGCATGCAAAACCCGGAAATAAAACGACCGAACACGGATTTTTACCCGAACATACAGTAAAGTGTCCGTGTCCGTGTTCGGGTACAAAAAATCCAATTATTCGGTACGAACACGAATAATACAGTCCGTGTTCGCTCAACACTAATTATGACCACTGACAGGTGAAGGAAATATCTCATTACAATGGCATCTGAAAATTGGTGGGATATATTGGGCAGCAAGTTGATGTGATATGTAACGGAATCGCGACCCACACTGTGTTTGTGGGCTTCCGTCAGAATACCGCTTCTTCCAGCCTTGAAAATAGATATCAGATATTACAGCGCCCCCATACACAACTAGTCGGAACTTAGCATGTATAGATCTGGAACAACTTTATTGAATAGACTCACACACAATATATACCACATAGGAGGACATCCCCCTCCTGATCAGTTTACCCCACCAGGTCAGGTGCCTGATTACATTATCCTATGCAGATGAAATTGTGTACAGAAATATAATTACCATATCTAAGGAACAACCAACACAAACAGTATTCTACTTTCCCCTCAGCATCTAACAGATGACAGTGATTTCATTACCTTGAGTTAATTAACTAGCAGACTTGCTGTTATCGAGTTCATGAAGTACAATACATATTGTAACGGAACCGCAACCCACACTGTACTTGTGGACTTCCGTCAGTATACGGCTTCCTCCCAGTCGTGAACATAGATATCAGATTTTCCCAGCCGCCCCCATACAAAGCTAGCCGACAACTTAGCTTGTACTGAAATCTTCTTCTTTATTGAACAGTCACACAGTTTTTATATACAGCATGGACATCCCCCTCCTGATCAAATTACCCCATCGGGTCAGGGGTTGCCTGATTACATTATCATTTGCAGATTAAATTGTCTATAGAAATATAATTAACTAGTCTAAAGAACAACCAAGACAAACAGTATACTATTTCTACTCAGCTACTAACAGATGACAATGATTCAATCAACCTGAGCCAATTAACTAGCAGACGGCCGTCCTCGAGCTCCTGAAATGCAATACACATTATCTTAATACACAAACAATAGGGAGAGCCTGTCTCTGACATTGAAGTTCAATAAACATTATCATAAGTGTAAACACTAAAGCCATTTCAAGCAATCCAAACCATTAGGTATCTTTCACTCCCAGTGATGGTGAGTACCATCACACACATTATTATAATTGTAAACACATCCCCACAGTAGACAATAGATGAGTAAATCAGCACAATCAACAATGTTTGGAAGACGTGTCGGTTGAGCTGATGACATTAGCATCTGCTATTAGCCTGACTGTGAGGTGCATTCCCCTATTGGCAATAGACAGCTAGGCCTTTAACATGGATCCTAGCCCTAGAGTCCCAGAGTCTTCATATGTTCCTTCAGGTATATTGTTGATAAATATTACTGTCCCATTTGAAGTAACCCAAACCATGTTCTCAGTGTCTATTAAGTACCCATCATTTTCTTGGTCCCCCTGTGCCCCTAATAGACACAGGGTGACCTACACATAAGAGGGACCTAGGGGGCTGAGAGAGGGATTTCGTAACCTCTCTAAGGTAAGCTGGGTTCCACAGGCCCCTCAACCAAAGTGACTCCCATCACATGGTGAAAGCAGAAAAATATTGGGCATCACAGTTTGTTGTGGATGGGGCTGTGAAGGCCACGGTGAGCCGTGTCCACAGCCAAAAGCTTCTACAATGGTCACATGAACATCAGAACTGGAGCAATCGAAGAAGGTGAAAAAAATATATAAATCTGTGCAACTAGTGAAACCAAATATATAAACAACAGCAGCTGTTTTTACATGCACATTACACTACAACACTACAGCGCCACCAGCTGCATAGACAGATATAATGCATGTATAGTCACAGTACATAAGCAACTTGCTGTTGTTCTTCCAACATCCCTTGGTTCCAGCCCTTACCCACCTCTCAGTATTGCCTCTTATAGAGAATACAGAACCAAGTAACATTTGTGGTGCTAGGTCATTTGTATATAATCTGTCAATGATAACAAGAAAAGCAGTGACCTATATCCCTTGCAGCCAGCAATAATAGACCCCCCCCCTTAACAAAAAATCCCCCAAGCAACAATGGACCGCTGCCAATAATATACACCCCCCCAGCAACAATAGACCCCTGGCAGCAACAGCAAATCTCCCAGAAGCCAGCATCAATAGACCCCTCCCTCAACAGTAGATCCATCCTAGCAATAACTTATCCCCCAGCAACAACAGACCCCCTTGCAATAATACATCCACCTCCAGCAAAACTAAATCCCCTTGCAACCAGAATCAATAGGCTCTGCAGCACACTGCAGGACCCCTTGCCATTACATACATTCAGTGCTGGAGGTGCCGGGACTGCGTTCCCGCTGACAAATAGCCCTGCAGGTAATAAACCCTCCATTATTTTATATTTTTGTCAGACATTAACATTTGATTTTATGACAAGGACTCTGTCCTCCTTTGCATTCAGGGCAGGTGCGATGTACATCTACTGTATATTACTTGATGTTTAAATGATATATTTATTTATTTATTATTTATTTCAGGTACTTGTATAGCGCTGTCAATTTACTCAGCGCTTTACATATACATTGCACATTCACATCAGTCCCTGCCCTCAAGGATATATGTAATGTTGATGTTTATGTAATATACTGCTTCATGACTTTTTGCTTATGTTTATGTATTTGGTTACAGTACTCTATGTAGCACCCACCTAGGTAGGTGCTAGTAAGAGAGTATAGTTTTTGGCTCTGTCTGCCTATCAGAGGGGCTGCAGGTAAATCTATATTGCTCTTTGCTTACCAGAGATCAGGATCGGTTATTGAGGTCTGCTCATTGTGCTCAGTATGCGATTAATTGTGTCTAGAGCGTGTGTAACACTGGTCCAATAGGAAGGCATGATTGACAGTGGGAGGAAACCTGACGAATTAATGTATAGGCTTGATACAGTCCTGGTGATTGGCAGTGGCAGGTCACCTCAGTGCATTCCGGGATACTGTATTAAAAGCCAGGAGCACATGCGCTGCGGGGTCTTTGGCTGGAGAGCAGAGTCCCGGAGGGAGGGAGGGTGGCGGCTGCCTCCTCCTCTGTAGCAGTGGCATGTGGTCACAGGAGGTTGTCCTGAGGGCCAGATGAGTGGATGAGAAGAGCTGAACCCAGAGGTCCAGGAGAGTTGACTGAAGGGGAGACACTGGAGACCCTGGAAAAACAGTATCGTGAGTACAGGGGCTGGTGTCAAGGGGCCTGACCTGAGGGGGGCCACCTCACATGTTGGATAGTCAGAGGACGGGTGTCAGCATTAAAGAGAGAGAGGATGCTGAGTAGAGTGTCCTGAAGACAATCAATAGTTCACCAAGTCGTCTTAGGAAAGAGACTTACCGTATATACTCGAGTATAAGCCGAGTTTTTCAGCACATTTTTTTGTGCTGAAAACGTCCCCCTCGGCTTATACTCGAGTCAAGAAATAAAAAAAAAAGTCCCTGGCTGCTCCGACGTGCTTAAGCTTTAAAAATGGCGCCGCCCGGCGCATACATGTCACCGCGCACGCGCCGCGTGCGCAATGACGTGTCGGCGCCGGGCGGCGCCATTTTTAAAATGAAGGCGCCTCTGGAACAGGTAAGTGAGACAGCTGCACTACCTGCCATTATGCAGGGCTGCGGGCATACTACAAGGGATGCAGTGCTGCGGGCATGGTCCACCTGTACCATGCCCACAGCACTGCATCTCCTGTAGTATGCCCACAACCCAGGATTCTCTTGTACCATGCCAGTACCCTGCATTCTCCTGTACCATGCCAGTACCCTGCATTCTCCTGTACCATGCCAGTACCCTGCATTCTCCTGCACCATGCCAGTACCCTGCATTCTCCTGCACCATGCCAGTACCCTGCATTCTCCTGTACCATGCCAGTATTTGCATTCTCCTGCACCATGCCAGTCACCCTGCATTCTCCTGCACCATGCCAGTCACCCTGCATTCTCCTGTACCATGCCAGTACCCTGCATTCTCCTGTACCATGCCAGTACCCTGCATTCTCCTGCACCATGCCCAGTACCCTGCATTCTCCTGCACCATGCCAGTACCCTGCATTCTCCTATACCATGCCAGTACCTGCATTCTCCTGCACCATGCCAGTACCCTGCATTCTCCTGTACCATGCCAGTCACCCTGCATTCTCCTGTACCATGCCAGTACCCTGCATTCTCCTGTACCATGCCCTCCGCCCTGCATTCTCACCCTAGTCTTATACTCGAGTCAATGATTTTTTCCCATCTTTTTGTGGTAAAAGTAGGGGCCTCGGCTTATACTCGGGTCGGCTTATACTCGATATATACGGTAATTCAAATTCACCTTTAGTGGCATAGTGAATCAACAGCCTGGCTGTACATGAAGTCCTCCAACATTGTGCATAGTTAATTCGGAG
>NC_138770.1:670709642-670923251 GCF_965119305.1 Pelophylax lessonae | reverse complement strand
GTAGTCAGCTTCTAACTTCAGCTTGTTCAAATAAAGTGGTAGTAAACTCTCCTTTCTATTTTTACCTACAGGAATACTTATAATAAAGCTGTAGGTAAAGGTTAGGATTTAGCAGGACACTCCCAATCATGTGTCACTGACAGCCAACCACAGTGATCATGTGATCGGGAAGTCCATTCCGCATCCTGATTAGAAGTCAGCAGGACACTCCCAATCATGTGTCACTGTGACAGCCAACCACAGTGATCATGTGATTGGCAAGTCCATTCCGCCTCCTGATTAGGAGTCAGCAGGACACGCCTAATCATGTGTCACTGTGACAGCCAACCACAGTGATCATGTGATTGGCAAGTCTATTCCGCCTCCTGATTAGGAGTCAGCAGAACACGCCTAATCATGTGTCACTGTGACAGCCAACTACAGTGATCCTGTGATCGGAAAGTCCATTCCGCATCCTGATTAGAAGTCAGCAGGACACTCCCAATCATGTGTCACTGTGACAGTCAACCACAATGATCACGTGATCAGGAAGTACATTCCTCCTCCTGGCATTGACAGCCAGTTAAAAGACCACCAGGAGGGGGTGGGAAGGGGTTTAAGTGGGACTTCACTCTCTTATTTAATTGACAATTTTTAATCCGTACGCAGCTAGCATTAGAAAACAGATATCAAGGTTTTTTATATTTACTTGTTTTAACCTTTTTTTTCTTCACCCGCCTTCGGTCACTGGTGCCGGCATGCTTACTGTGGGCAGCTGGCTGTGACTGCTATTTGATTGGTCCCACAGCTTTCTGGGACCTGTGACATGTCCCAGAAGGCTGCGGGGGAAGGAGGGGGGCTGAACTTACAGTCAGATCGCCACAGCAATCCGACTGAAAATGGGGGATTGGGTACATATCAAACCCAGGTTCCCGCTCCCCCCCCCAAAAAAAAAGATGTCTCAAATGTTAAGTAGGAGGACAGGAGGAGGAGGAAGAGTGGAACTTTTTTTTTTTTTTTTTTTTGGGTGAAGTGCCGCTTTAACTATTACATTTAGCTTGGCCTAATGTAGTATTAAATCCTTACATTTTACTACATGTCCCATGATCGCCGCACATGTCTGTATAGTGCTCCCTGGCCTCCTATGCATGTTGGTGCAAGCAGTGTAAGGGCTCTTGCACACCGGTCAGCTGAGGCCATTTAGCATAACTGCCACTGTATTTCCTCCACCCAGGTGATGCATTCCCAGTTTTTTTTTTTTTACATTTCTTCAGTTACTTCCTGGTTTTCAGGCCTAGGCAAATGATCTCATACATCCCAGAAGTCTTCAGGAGGGGAGGAGGAGTTTTCTTGGCTAAGCACACCCTCCTGTCTACAAGCCTGAGCTAAAAGCAGATGGATTCCAGGAAGTAAATGCTACATGAATCATTTGCCCTTACTCAAGATGGCCACAGCCAGAAATGCTAGGGGGTGTTTTTAATGTGATTTCTCAGCAAAATAAAGCATGGAGACCTGGATGGATGGGGGGAGTTTGCTTTTAATAATAAATAAATAAAATTGCTTTTTTTGGTTTGCGGTGCTCAGAAGCAGTGTAGTTCTAATTTAAGGACAGTTGTTCTAGTGAGCATAGTTCCCAGCTGTCCCTGATTTGGAACAAAGTCCCTCTGTCCCTCTTTCCTCCTCATTTGTCCCTCATTTTGCTCTGATCTATAGAGTTGTATATGAAATGCACTATTTATCTTTCAAAAAGTGTTTTCCAGGACTAAACCTTCCATCCAATTTCTAAATTGCTGCATTTGTAAATTTCAAATGCCAATATAAAGGAATAGAAGTGGTTAAAATAAAAAAAAAAGCATTTTTGGGTTTAACTAATCTTTTTTTAAATCATTTTTCTTTAAGGGGGTGTGGCAGGGGGTGTGTCCTATGCCTACATACTTTTGCTAATAGGTGTCCCTTATTCCCATCTCAAAAAGTTGGGAGGTGTGATTGAGTGATCCAAATTAGGCTTTATATCTTGGTTTGAAGGAGAAGAACCTTTCCTTTTTTTGTATTCTTTTTGACATATTTTGATATATTTATGGGGATTACATTTACACCAAGTCAGTACATTCATGGCAACTTACAAAAAAGTTATTTGATGACTTCTCCTTCATTCTGGTTACACTTGCATTTAGCTTGCTGAAATCCTTCCGAGCTTCTTTATATAGATCATCCACGGCAGCTGATAAACAAATGAATAGTTTGATCATAATGAATTCATGGCAGTTTGATCAATCAGGTAGCTTTTCTCTGATGATTTTATCACAATGCATACTTTTAATATTCTTTAAAGTGGAAGTAAACTCCCATCTCCAACTTTTACCTTATTATAGGTGTAGCACCCTCCTAGGTAGGTGCTAGTGAGGACATGGCTCGGTTTGGCGGGGGGTGAGTGTAGCACCCTCCTAGGTAGGTGCTAGTGAGGACATGGCTTGGTTTGGCAGGGGGTGGGTGTAGCACCCTCCTAGGTAGGTGCTAGTGAGAGAGTAAAGTTTTGAGCTCTGTCTGCTTACCAGAGGGGCTGCAGGTAAATCTATATTGTTCTCTGCCTTCCAGAGAGCAGGATCTGTTAGTGAGGTCTGCTCATTGTGCTCAGCATGCGATTCATTCAGTCTAGAGAGTGTTTCAAACTGGTCCAATAGGGAGGCATGTTGGACAGTGGGAGGAAACCTGACGAATGGGTGCATAGGCTTTTGATGCAGTCCTGGTGATTGGCAGAGGGCAGGTCGCCTCAGAGCATTCTGGGATACTGTATAAAAGCCAGGAGCACATGTGTTGCGGGGTCTTTGGCTGGAGAGCAGAGTCCCGGAGGGAGGGGGCGGCTGCCTCCTCCTCTGTAGAGGTGCCATGCGGTCGCAGGAAGTCCTCCTGAGGGCCAGAGGAGTGGTTGAGAGGAGCTGAACCCAGAGGTCCAGGAGAGCTGACTGAGAGAGGAGACACTGGAGACTCTGGGACTACAGTATTGTGAGTACAGGGACTCGTGTCAAGGGGCCTGACCTGAGGGGGGCCACTGCTGCTAGTAGAACAGTCAGTGGATGGTTGTCAGCCAAAGAAGAGAGAGAGGCTACTAGGGAGAGTGTCCTGAAGATAACTAGTTGTTCACCAAGTCATCTTAAGGATAAGAGGCTTAATCCATATTCATCTGAAGTGGCAGGATGAATCAACAGCCTGGCTGTTCCAAATCTTTAGTAAAGCAGAGAAGATAGGAGTCCTCAATCATTGTGAATAGTTAAAGTTATAGTATCCCATTATTTCTTTCTCCTATCCCCCATTTTACAATAAAACACAAAAGCAACCAAATACCCCTGGACTGATTATTGAAGTGTGAGCCAAGGAGAATTAAGGAATTGTCTTTGCTTATGGCTGTGTGCTGGTAACCAGGGGGAACCCACAGAGTGGCTATCAAGACGTTCTTGCGGGGGGCAGGGCTACATAGGCTTACCTATAGGTAGTGTAAATATCTCAGTTTAGGAGATACTTACATTACATGCAGCTGGTGACATCACTGGCGCATGTGCTCTGAAGGAATGGCCAACTGCTCCGTTCCTTCGCAGCCCCGTGTCGTAAAGGGTGACTCCCGCATGCATTCAAGGGAGTGATGTCATCGTGGCCCTGGCCAGTCACAGAGCCGGAGTCCACAAACCCGGAAGCAAGACAGGTGAAAATGGGAGCAGCCGCAGCGCTGACTTCTCGGTGCTGAAAGGGGTTTGTTTTAACCACTTAACCAGTTCTGGACCGGAAGGATTTTCCCCCTTAATGACCAGGCCATTTTTTGGGATTCGGCACTGCGTTACTTTAACAGACAATTGCCTGGTTGTGCGACGTTGTATCTAAATAAAATGTATGTCCTTTTTTTTCCCCACAAACAGAGCTTACTTTTGGTGGTATTTGATCACCTGTGCGGTTTTTATTTTTTGCGCTATAAACAAAAAAACAGCGACAATTCTGAAAAGAAAACAATATTTTTCACTGGTGAAGCCAGTTGGTGCCAGCAGAGGGCCCCATGGAGAAGGAGGTCAGGAGGAAGGAACCCCCCCTGCTGTTTCTTTCAGCTGCCACCAGAGATCCTGGTGAAGATGGGACATAGGGGGAGATTTACTAAAACTGGAGTACACAGAATCTGGTGCAGCTGTGCATGGTAGTCAATCAGCTTCTAACTCCAGCTTGTTCAATTAAGCTTTGACAATAAAACCTGGAAGCTGATTGGTTTCAATGCAGAGCTGCAGCAGATTTAGCACTCTCCTGTTTTAGTAAATCTCCCCCATAGCCTCAACTACCCCATCTGGCACTGCTAGACAGGTGACAGCTGTCCTGCTGCCCTCTCCTGTCCCGCAGCCCCCTTCATCATGCTGTCCCCCTCCTGTGATGCCGCCCCCCACACCTGCCCATCTGACCCCCTCCTGTCCCACTTCCCCCACTCTTTTCCTGTGATACTCCCTCCTCCTGTCCCCCTACCCACTTCCTGTCACTCTGCCCCCCTACTGCCTCCCACCTGCCCCACTGCCTCCCCTCCTGTCCCCCTTCTCCCCTCCTGTCCCACTGCCCCCTTCCTGTGGAGGGAGGGGATGGGAATGGAGGAGGAGGAGGACATGGGATGGAGGCGATGGGACTGGAGGAGGAATGGGATGGAGGAGATGGGACTGGAGGAGGAATGGGATGGAGGAGATGGGACTGGAGGAGGAGGAGAACATGGGATGGAGGAGATTTGACTGGAGGAGAAGAACATGGGATAGAGGAGATGGGACTGGAGGAGGACTTGGGATGGAGGAGATGGGACTTGAGTAAGAGTATATGGGATGAAGGAGATAGGACTGGAGGAGGACGTGAGATGGGAGAAATGGGACTGGAGGAGGAGGAGGATGTGGGATGGAGGAGATGGGACTGCAGGAGGAGGAGGTAGGATAAAGGAGATAGGATAGAATTAGGAGTACATGGGATGGAAGAGATGGGACTGGAGGAGGAAGAGGACATGGGATGGAGTAGGAGGAGGACATGGGATGGGGGAGATGAGACTGGATGAGGAGAACATGGGATGGAGAACATAGGATGGAGGAGGAGTACATTGGATGGGGGCCAGGCCTAAAGCTGTGTAAGGGGCCCCAAAATTTCTGATAGCTGCCCTGAACCCAGATTCCCTCTCCCCTCGCCCAAAGAAAAAGGATGTCCCAAATGTTAAAGAGGAAGTAAACCCTCCTCTGTAAGTTGTACCTATAGGTAAGCCTATGATAAGGCCTATAGGTACTGTAAATATCTCCTAAACATGCACCGTTTAGGAGATATTTACCTTACATGCAGCCAGTGACGTCACTGGAGCATGCGCTCTGAAGGAACGGCTGCTGGTGCCGTTCCTTCAGAGCCCCGTGCCATGGCCGTCGGCTCCTGCGCGCGTGCATGGGAGTGACGTCACCGCGGCTCAGGCCAATCAGATGGCCGGATGCCGCGATCCCAGAAGACGGGCGACTGAACATGTCGCCCGTCATACAGGTAAGCGGGCGGCACGGCGGGGGCTCATTCTGAGGTAAGTATTTCATAATGAGCTAGTATGCGATGCATACTAGCTCATTATGTGTTTCTCTTTCAGGGTGTAAAAATAAAAAAAAAAATAAAAAAATCGGGTTTACAACCTCTTATAGAGGAGGAGGGGAGGAGGAGGAAGAGCGGAATGTTCTCTTTAACTATTACATTTAGCTTGGCTTAAATTAGTATTAAATCCTTACATTTTTTTACTACATGTCCCATGATCACCGCATGTGCCTGTATAGTCCTCCCTGGCCTCCTGTGCATGTTGGTGCAAGCAGCATAAGGCCTCTTGCACACGGGGCCAGCTGAGGCCATGTAGCATAACTGCCACTGTATTTCCCCCACCCAGGTGAGGCATTCCCAGGTGACATGACATGAATGGTTGTGTGCTGCTGTACTCACATATACGGCAGAGCTATTATAAACAAGGCACCAATCCTTTGGTTAATGGACCCAGGACAGATTCCCTCATCACCAATGACAGCAGAGGATACACTCATGTTTAAAGATTTGGAAGTGTTCTTCTGCATATCTTTACCTAAAGCAAGGTCCAGGCATTTTATACAGGTGCGGATATAATAGAAGCGTTCCAACTCCGTGGTGTTCGCCTTGTTTTTCTTCCACCGCGTTATGGTTCGGTCACATTCGTCTATGCGCACTGTACATGATAGAAGGTAAAATTATTAATTATTGGTTAATAACTACTTCCACTGCTAGTCAGGTGACATATATCATTTTTATGAACCAATTTATCAAACACAAAATTATACCATCTACAACAGGGATCCTCAAACTACGGCCCTGCAGCTGTTGCGGAACTACACGTCCCATGAGGCATTGTAAAACTCTGACATTCACAGACATGACTAGGCATGATGGGAATTGTATTTCCCCCGACCCCTGGTCTACAATAAGTTCACACAACAATACCTTGTCAAAAGAATGTGCTTGTATAAGAAATAAATGCAGCTCCACTATAGTGCTCAGTGTTATGCTCCAATCATGCATTGAAAGTGCTTAGTGCTGTAAATCTTCGTACTCCTCTTCATCACTGCACACACTGACACTCCCCAGACTTAAAGTGGAGTTCCTCCCAAAAGTGGAACCTCCACTTATCTGATTCCTCCCCCCCCCCCCCCGGTGCCACATTTGGCACCATGGGTGCCTGCAGAACTTTTTTCAGGGGGGGCATAATTTTAAGGTCACCCATGCTCCGCCCCTTTTCAACAATGTCCGGAAGGAGACGTTAGTGACCGCGCGAGTCATGACTTGCGAGTATTTCATTTTTAAGGGGAAACTGCAGAATTTATTTTTAAAGCGTTTATTAACCAAAAAAAAAAAAAAAAAATATTGATCCTGTTCCCTTAAAGCATGTTATACAGCACAGTGCTTGTGCTGTGTGATTTGGCCCCTTCTATCACCTAAAATACCTGGCTGATCCTGCCTGGCTATGTCCTCCCCTCTGTAAACTGACCACGGTATATCACGGCTGCTGAGCCCTGACACCATGGTCAGTCTACGTGCCTCTGTCATCCGCAGCCCTCCTGTCCTCCTCTGTCCGCTCTCCCCCCTCCCTCCCTGCCTGTCTGCTCCTGTATCAGTGCCCGCCTCCTCCCCTCCTGCTGCTATAGTTTTATTTAAAGTTTCATATCTGTCCACAGTCTGGTTAATATTCCTCTGTGCCCCTGTGTATGTGTTTTATAAAAATAAGCCGTTCTTTACCAGTTTTCAGAGCGCCGAGCGCCGCTCACGTGATCCGCCACCTCTCTCCTCCCCTCCCAAGTGACATCAGTGGGGAATCCTTGGCCCTGCCCGCTGCAGGCAGCTGTAAGACGGGGAGAGGAGAGAGCCGGCGGGCCATGTGAGTGGCAATCAGCGCTCTGGAAACTGTTAAAGAAAGGCTTATATTTTTACTACACGGACACAGGGGCATGGGCACACAGGATTATTAAACAGACCAGACAGGATAGTATAAACTGGCCTAACAACCACTTTAAAGGGGAAGTTGAGATTCCAGAGGGGGCACTTGCCGCAAGGCTTCACTGCCGGTTTCTCTTATCACGAATGGCGGCGGCAGCACCCAAAAGCCAGTGGAAACATCGGCTGGGGTGCCAACATCGCTGGATTCCAGGAGGGGTAAGTGTCCTATTATTAAAAGTCAGCAGCTACAGTATGTGCAGCTGCTGACTTTTAATTCTTAGAGGGGAGGGGGGCGGAACGCCTCTTTTTCAAGACCCAGTGTTTTGTGGGTCAGCTTGCGCTCAGATATTCTCCCCATCAGCTAGGATGTCAGGGCTCCTCTCTTCTACACTCCTTGGATCCAGTATAAGGCCTCATGTACACGGGACGTTTTTTACAGCGGCTGTTTTTGGCGTCAGGCTTTTTTTTCTGCAGCCAGTAAACTCCCCAGCATGTCCTCCTATGTCCCCCCAGCATGTCCTCCTATGTCCCCCCAGCATGTCCTCCTATGTCTCCCCAGCATGTCCTCTTATGTCTACCCAGCATGATCTCCTATGTCCCCCCAGCATGATCTCCTATGTCCCCCCAGCATGTTCTCCTATGTCCCCCCAGCATGTTCTCCTATGTCTCCCCAGCATGTTCTCCTATGTCCCCCCAGCATGTTCTCCTATGTCCCCCCAGCATGTTCTCCTATGTCCCCCCAGCATGTTCTCCTATGTCCCCCCAGCATGTTCTCCTATGTCCCCCCAGCATGTTCTCCTATGTCCTCCCAGCATGTTCTCCTATGTCCCCCCAGCATGTCCTCCTATGTCCCCCCAGCATGTTCTCCTATGTCCTTCCAGCATGTCCTCCTATGTCTCCCCAGCATGTTCTCCTATGTCCCCCCAGCATGATCTCCTATGTCCCCCCAGCATGATCTCCTATGTCCCCCCAGCATGTTCTCCTATGTCCCCCCAGCATGTTCTCCTATGTCTCCCCAGCATGTTCTCCTATGTCCCCCCAGCATGTTCTCCTATGTCCCCCCAGCATGTTCTCCTATGTCCCCCCAGCATGTTCTCCTATGTCCCCCCAGCATGTTCTCCTATGTCCCCCCAGCATGTTCTCCTATGTCCTCCCAGCATGTTCTCCTATGTCCCCCCAGCATGTCCTCCTATGTCCCCCCAGCATGTTCTCCTATGTCCTCCCAGCATGTTCTCCTATGTCCCCCCAGCATGTCCTCCTATGTCTCCCCAGCATGTTCTCCTATGTCCCCCCAGCATGATCTCCTATGTCCCCCCAGCATGTTCTCCTATGTCCCCCCAGCATGTTCTCCTATGTCCCCCCAGCATGTTCTCCTATGTCCCCCCAGCATGTTCTCCTATGTCCCCCCAGCATGTTCTCCTATGTCCTCCCAGCATGTTCTCCTATGTCCCCCCAGCATGTCCTCCTATGTCCCCCCAGCATGTTCTCCTATGTCCTCCCAGCATGTTCTCCTATGTCCTCCCAGCATGTTCTCCTATGTCCCCCCAGCATGTCCTCCTATGTCTCCCCAGCATGTTCTCCTATGTCCTCCCAGCATGTTCTCCTATGTCCTCCCAGCATGTTCTCCTATGTCTCCCCAGCATGTCCTCCAATGTCTCCCCAGCATGTTCTCCTATGTCTCCCCAGCATGTTCTCCTATGTCTCCCCAGCATGTTCTCCTATGTCTCCCCAGCATGTTCTCCTATGTCTCCCCAGCATGTTCTCCTATGTCTCCCCAGCATCTTCTTCTATGTCTCCCCAGCATGTTCTCCTATGTCTCCCCAGCATGTTCTCCTATGTCTCCCCAGCATCTTCTTCTATGTCTCCCCAGCATGTTCTCCTATGTCTCCCCAGCATGTTCTCCTATGTCTCCATGCACACACAGGCTGTTAGCAGTTTCTGGCTGGAAAAAACCCAGAACTAGTGGGTTTTAAGAGGAGCTTTTCAGCTGTAAAAATGCTCTAACTCTGATAAAAGCTGAAAAATGCTAAAAAAACGCTGAAAAATGCGGCTATTTGCCGTTTATTAGCATTTTTGAGCCATAAGCTCAAACAGCCTGTGTGTGGAGACATAGGATAACATGCTGGGGAGTTTACTGGCTGCAGAAATAAGTCTGAAGCCAAAAACAGCCACTTTAAAAACGTCCCGTGTGCATGAGGTCTAATACGCTAAAAAAGAAATCAAACACTCTCCATAGCGTAACCCCGTTTTAATAGTAAAATTATTTAAAATTAGCAAATGTAAGTGTAGCATTGCCCCCTTAAGGACTGCTGGATTTTCACAGTTTTGGGTCCCCCTGGGTTACCGTTAGCAAATTTGACATTCAGGTCTATCACTTTACTTCTTGGCTCAGTCAATAATTAGTCCAGGGGTATGTAGTTGTTTTGTATTTTATTTATAAGATAGGGATGGGAGAAGGGAATAGTGGGATACTCCAGATTAACTATGCACAAAGTTTGGAGGACATCTATCTGTTGATACAGCCAGGCTGTTGATCCACCTTGCCACTTAGGTGAATTTAGGATTAAGTCTCTTTCCAGATGACTTGATGAACTAAAGTTATCTTCAGGACACTCTCCTAGTATCCTCTTTCTTGACCACTAACAACCGTCCTCTGACTATCCTACTACGGGGTGGCCTCCCTCAGGTCAGGCCCCTTCACACAAACCCCTGTACTCATGATACGGTTTTTCAGGGTCTCCAGTGTCTTCCCCTCAGTTAGCTTTCCGGGACCTCTGGGTTCAGCTCCGTTCCTCTGGCCCTCAGGACGACCTCCAGCATGTTCTCCTAGGTCTCCCCAGCATGTTCTCCTATGTCTCCCCGGCATGTTCTCCTATGTCCCCCCAGCATGTTCTCCTATGTCTCCCCAGCATGTTCTCCTATGTCTCCCCAGCATGTTCTCCTATGTCTCCCCAGCATGTTCTCCTATGTCTCCCCCAGCATGTTCTCCTATGTCTCCCCAGCATGTCTTCCTATGTCTCCCCGGCATGTTCTCCTATGTCTCCCCAGCATGTTCTCCTATGTACCCCCAGCATGTTCTCCTATGTCTCCCCAGCATGTTCTCCTATGTCTCCCCGGCATGTTCTCCTATATCCCCCCAGCATGTTCTCCTATGTCTCCCCAGCATGTTCTCCTATGTCTCCCCAGCATGTTCTCCTATGTCTTTAGGATTAAGTCTCTTTCCAGATGACTTGATGAACTAAAGTTATCTTCAGGACACTAGTATTCTCTTTCTTGACCACTAACAACCGTCCTCTGACTATCCTACTACAGGGTGGCCTCCCTCAGGTCAGGCCCCTTGACACAAGCCCCTGTACTCATGATACTGTTTTTCCAGGGTCTCCAGTGTCTTTCCCTCAGTCAGCTTTCCTGGAGCTCTGGGTTCAGCTCCATTCCTCTGGCCCTCAGGACGACCTCCTGCAACCACGTGCCACTGCAGCTGACACCCTCCCTCTGGGACTCTGCTCACCAGCCAAAGACCCCGCAACACATGTGCTCTGGGATTTTATACAGTATCCCAGAATGCACCGAGACAGCTTGTCTATGCCAATCACCAGGACTGTATCAAAGCCTGTATCCATTGGTCAGGTTTCCTTCCACTGTCCAACATGCCTCCCTATTGGACCAGTGTGAAACACTCTCTAGACTGAATGAATCGCATACTGAGCACACCGAGCAGACCTCACTAACAGATCCTGCTCTCTGGTACGCAGAAAGCAATATAGATTTCCCTGCTGCTTCTCTGATAGGCAGACAGATCCAAAAACTATACTCTCTCACTATCACCTACCTAGGAGGGTGCTACATAAGAATAAAACTTACATAATCCAGTGCCTTAGCCGGTGTTCTATCAGATTTCCCTACCCCATCAGATTTCCCTACCTACGTCATTTCCGGTTGAGATCAGCTGTGGATTCATTATGCAGCAGCTTATAGCCGCATCACACGTCCTATTGGGCATGCGCGGAATAGGTAGGGAATTTTGATAACATCGTAAGGGGTCAGGCAAAAGTCCTAGCGTGCATGCGCCGGCGCATGCGCACCAACGGGTCGGGCAGCAGCATCTCTTATAACAAACAATCCATCCGATCTCCATGGCCCACACTGCGCTGAGCCGACAATCCAATCTCCATGCCCCACACTGCGCCGACCCGACAATGAGACAGTGGGCGTGCGCGTGTGGGTAGGGAATAGGATTGTCCCATTGTCGGCTCGGCGCAGTGTGTGCCATGGAGATCGGATTTTTGTTATAAGAGATGCCACTGCCTGATCCATTGGTGTAAATGCGCCCGCTCATGCGCAGTAGGACTTGTGCCTCATCCTCTTACGATGTTATCAAAATTCCCTACCTTTTCCGCGCATGCGCAGAAGGACGTGTGACCCGGCTACAGCTGCTGCATGACGAATCCACAGCTGATCTCAACCGGAAATGACGTAGGTAGGGAAATCTGATGGGGTAGGGTTTTCTGATAGAACACCGGCACCCAGCGATCTAAGCAGTTATCACGTACCTGGTGGTGGAGGCCAATGGAGAGAGAGAGGGCTTCCCTTGCGGCTATGTTCCAGACCCTCCTGAGGATGAGAACAGGAGAGGTCAGGCCCAAAGTAGCACGGGTTGCCTGCTGGACTGTGTGCAGAAGGGTCCAGAGTACAGCTGGAATGGAATCAGCAGATAGGTGGCGCCCGTGAGGTGTTTGCAGGACCCAGATAATGCTGAGACTGGAGCATGGTCTGGTGGATAGCCAAGATCAGGAGCCAGGTGGGTATAAGACGAGACGTGGTCAGGTGGATAGCCGAAGTCAAACACAGGAAGCAATCAGGAGACAGGTCAAGGACAAGCCGGGTTGGTAATAGGAAACAGGAACTGGACTATCACAGAGATAACGCACTGGAGGAGCCGAAGATCAACCAGCAACTAAAATCACTGGCAGGCTTCCTTATATAGGCCCAGGTAAATTGCTGGTAGTGCTGCTGGGTCCTAAAGTCCTTCTCCTGACAAAGTGCTGATAGCGCTGATGGGTCCTAGAGCCCTTCTCCTGGTGTTTGTGCCCTGACAGCAGTGTTCGTTATGGCCACCGACCGCCTTCTCCCACATAGGGCATCGGCATGCATTCCAATCAGTGGAATCTAAGTCACCGGATGTGATGTAGGAAACCACGTGACCCCCCCTCTACGCGTTTTGCCGTGATGGCATCATCTGGAAGCCGGGGATGTGGTTAGCTGGATTCCTTATATACCTTCCCTCTGGTGCCGCCCCCAGAGGGATTAACCATTAGTGATCCTGTTCCTTAGTACCATACTCTACATTGCTGAGATCGCTGGTTACATTATATAAAGTGGAGTTCCACCCATTTTTTATTGTTGCAATGTATCGTAAAGTATTGCGAATGTTTTTACAAATGGCAACTTTTTTTTTTTTTGCATGTAAATGCCTATTTCTTTCAGCTGCGGCCGCCTAGGCGATTACATCACTAGGCGATTCGCAAGGGCTCCTGGGATAGCAGCGTCATATATCCCAGGAGTCCTTGCGAATTGCCTAGTGACGGAATCTCACATTATTTCCAGACCATTGCTATGCCAATGTGTCAGGAGGAAGGAGTGCCGTGCGGTGGCATTACTGCGCAGGCGCAAGATCAGAAGGTGCATGCTGGGCAGCAAGCTGCACTGAATCCCAGAAACAGATACAAGAGGGCTTCAGATGCCCACAGTGGACATGGACCAGCTTCTGAGATCCAGGTAGTATTCCTTTATTTAAACATAGATTAAAAGGACTACACTATAGATACTATCTAAATGTTACAGATAAATTAGACCAAATTACAGCGGAATATTAAATAAAAAAATTACTTGGGGGACTGGAACTCCACTTTAATACATTACCATAAACTCATTTTATTTACATACAGACAAATTACATTTAAATTAAAATAGAAAATGCTTAAAATAGTTCCTTATAACGTTGCCGGGTTTATTGCACCTTTCTTCCCTATTATGTTAATTATTATGTCCTTCGGAGTTTTCTCTGCCACCTTGTGGTGGTTTTAAATACTGCAGGTAATCCTCTCTAGGTAAAATGAAATGTCCGCTAGGAATAAATGTTGCTTATTCCAGTGGCTATAACTGATATTAGTTCCAAAAAAAAAAAAAAAAAAAAATAATTTTATTTGTGAAATCTATATACAGAATCTTGTTAATACAATTCATCTTCTAAGACTTATAATTGATCTGAATATCAGTGATGCTATTCATACATTCTGGACCTAAAAAGCTCAGTCTCCCTTCACCAACCCCAGTTTATCTATAAGAAATCCCCTAATTTGAGATTAAGGATGGTACACAATATTCCAGACCTCCCTAAAAAAACTCCCACAGTTTTTTTTTTTTCTTAGACAATACAGGCTTCTTTGGATGTGGGAGGTGTACAGCTTGTATAACGGCCCCCATATCTAATAGAAGAAGAAAGCTATTTAAATCTAATCAATATCAGGTTACAAAACTTCATAACATGCAATACCACACATGTTACCTATGTAATGGAGTGTAATTGTGGATATCAATACGTGGGACGTGCCACCCAGAAGAATTAAAAACCCGTATTAGGGAATACATTACCAACATCCAAGCAGGTTTCAAATTCCATAGTGTCTCTAATCCTTACAGGTTGGTTCACAATAGAGATCCCAAGAAACTGAAGTTCTATGGTATTGACAGGGGGGATATTTATTGGTGAGGCTCATATTTGAAAAAAGACATCTCACAATATGAGACACTTTGGATTTTTGCAATGCGTACTCTCAGTCCTAATGGATTAAACATATATCTGGACCTGAATTATTTTATCTCCAATTATTAATGGCATAGTAGACTAGGTAGGTCCATTGATGAAGGGAGACTGAGCTTTTTAGTTCCAGTATGCACGAATAGCATCAAATCAATTATACGTCCAGGAAGATAAATTATATTCACAAGCTTCTGTATATGGATTTGACAAAAAAAATATATATATTTTTTAATTTTGGAACTAATATGAGTAATATCCGCTGGAATCAGCAACATTTATTCCTAGCGGACATTCAATTATACCTAGAGAGGATTACCTGCAATATATTAAATCACCACAAGATGGCAGAGAAATCTTGTAGGGGATATAATTATTAACATAATAGGAAGGAAAGGTGCAATAAACCCGGAGAGGGTATAAAGAAATATTTAAAGCATTTTCTATTTTAATTTAAATGTACTTTATCTGTATGTATATAATATGAGTTTATGGTAATGTATTAAAAGTTATTGTGAAATGGGATTACATATAATGTAACCATTGATCTCAGCCATGTAGAGTATGGTAGTAAGGAACAAGATCACTAATGGTTAATCCCCCTGGGGGCGGCTCCAGAGGGAAGGTATATAAGAAACCCAGATAACCAAATCCCTAACGTCCAGGTGACGCTATCACAGCAAAACGCGTAGAGGTGGGGTTACGTTGTTTCCTATGTCACATCCGATGACTCAGAATCAGCTGGTTGGATACCCTATGCGGGAGAAGGTGGCCGGCAGCCATAATGAACACTACTTAGGTCGCTGGGTGCCGGCTAAGGCATTGAATTATGTGGGCTTTATTCTTACCTTTGCTAATTTTAAATAATTTTACTATTAAAACGGGGTTATACTATGGAGAGTAATTTCTTTTTTGGAGTATTATATTGAATCTGAGGAGTGTAGGAGAGGAGAAGGGTTCTGACATCCTAGCTGACGGGGAGAAAATCTGAGCACAAGCTGACCCATAAAACACTGGGCCTTTAAGTCTGGGGAGTGTCAGTGTGTGCAGTGGTGGAGAGGAGCATGAAGATTTACAGCACAAAGCACTTTTAATGCATGATTGGAGCACATCACTGAGCACTATCATTTATTTATTATATAAGGCAGAGGCGTAACTACGGGGGTTGCAGGGGTTGCAGTTGCAACCAGGCCCCATGGTCCAGGGGGCCTGTGCGGCTCCCCTGTACACCTGGATAGGAGGGGCGGCGGGGGCAGCATGTAGAGAAATCACTGTCCTCCTTTTTCCTCCTGTAGCTGCAGGAGGAAAATGGAGGAGATTGGTTCCTCTGTATGCTGCCCCCACCACTCCTCCTATCCTGTTCACTTGTGTTCTGCTGTCTCTGAGCCCCTGTGTGCTCCCCTAATGTTGCAGGAGTGTCTCGGCTGCCCGGGACTCCCCTCCTCATTGGCTAAGACAGCTGCGCTGTGCGATTGGCTCCTGCTGCTGTCAATCAAAGTCAGCCAGCCAATCAGGAGAGAGTGGGGGCAGGGCTGGGTCATGGCTCCATGTCTGAATGGACACAGGGAGCTGTGACTCGGGCTCGGGTGCCCCCACGGCAAGCTGCTTTCTGTGGGGGGCACTCAGCAGGAGGGAGGGACCAGGAACACCAAAGAGGGACCTGAGAAGTGGAGGATCCAGGCCACTCAGTGCAGAACCAACTGCACAGAGGAGGTAAGTATGACATGTTTGTTATTTAAAAAAAAAAAGAACGAGACTTTTCAATCACTTTAAGCCATGCCTTTTCACTTCCTGTTTGCCAGATTATTGTGCCCTTCTCCAGCCAATAGCTCGCTCTTGTCTCTCCTGCTGCTGTCTGTATCTCCACTACCACTTGTTAGAATCCTTTGCATTGTTTACTGACTACTCCCTACCTGCTATATCTGCTACTGGATCCCGGCTTGCTCACCTTCTGATGGGGCGATCCTGAGGACTGTGACCTGGTACTAACATGCAGCTAAACCCATCTCCACCATCAGGAGCTCTGCTGAATACAGGTTAGTGCTTAGGTTGATAGATATAAGCCAGCGATTCAGTGGACTCAAAAACTGGCAGCTGAAACTCGTTAGATTGTTTTACTGGATGTAGTTGTGTAGCCAATAAAGATTTTAAACTTTTGAATGCAACGAGTTTCCGGCTTATATCTATCAATGTTAGAAGTAATGAGCACTGGTTTTCAGCCTTGGATAGCACTCACCAGCAGTAGAGCTTGGGTATTATATCTATTCCCAGTTAGTGCTTAGACTCCACACCTTGGGTAAACCCGTGTCATCTGCGGGGTTTACCGGCTTTTGTACTTATCAACCTGGTCAGTGGGAGATGCTCTACTGTTATACCTACTGGTCTCCGAGCCTGACTAGTGGCGGCTGGTGCAATGGGTTTTTTTTTTTTTCTGAGTCACCTGATTAGAGCCAGAGGCTCTAATAGGCTTCAGTAAAGGGTGGACCCGGGGCGCAGGGCAGTGCGCCCCGAGCCCACCCATTGTGTGACAATAGGGAAGGAAAATTCGCTATTGTCACATGGATCCTCCTCCTGGCCAATCAGGAAACGTGTCGGAGACCCGCTTCCTGATTGGCCGAAAGGCAAAACTATGCCATTGGCCGAGGAGGAGGCGGGAGGACTCGAGGAGACGCCGGGGGACTGAGGAGAAGCCGCCGCTGCAGGTAAGTGCACTGGTCTTGGGGGGGGGGGCACGGCACGTTGGTCTCTCTGCATTGAAAGGGGGCACACTGATCTCTCTGCATTGAATGGGGGCACATTGATCTCTCTGCATTGAATGGGGGCACACTGATCTCTCTGCATTGAATGGGGGCACACTGATCTCTCTGCATTGAAAGGGGGCACACCAATCTCTCTGCATTGAAAGGGGGCATACCGATCTCTCTGCATTGAAATAGGGCACACTGATCTCTCTGCATTGAAAGGGGCACACTGATCTCTCTGCATTGAATGGGGTCACAATGATCTCTCTGCATTGAAGGGGGCATGCTGGTCATTCTGCATTGAAAGGTGGCACGCTGGACACCCTGCAGTGAAAGGGGGCACGCTGGACACTCTGCATTGAAAGGGGGCACGCTGGTCATTCTGCATTGAAAGGGGGCACGCTGGTCATTCTGCATTGAAAGGGGGCACGCTGGTCACTCTGCATTGAAAGGGGGCACGCTGGTCACTCTGCATTGAAGGGGGCACGCTGGTCTCTCTGCATTGAAAGGGGGCACGCTGGTCATTCTGCATTGAAAGGGGGCACGCTTGTCTCTCTGCATTGAAAGGGGGCACGCTGGTCACTCTGCATTGAAAGGGGGCACGCTGGTCACTCTGCATTGAAGGGGGCACACTATACCTTGATTACTGAAGGCCCCTTTCACACTTTTGTGTCCTCAAAGTCACGCAATTTTTACAGCGTTTTTTGCCACAAGGCAATGCCTATTACATTTTTCTGTTTGCGCCCCCCCCATTTGAGCCACTGCCCCTGACTGTCACAATGTTCTTTCCCTCTTTAGTGTTTTTTTTCTGCTTTGTGTTGAACTGCATCAGATTATTATTGTTTTGTAGTATGGTGACATCTAGTGCTGGTTTGGGACCTTAGCAACTTGTTTATTTTGTGATTGTCAGGGAAATGGCAGAAGAAGTGGCAATATTACCAGTACTCATCATGGCTTCATTTCGCAGAGCAAACCCGTGCATGCAGATGCACGACAGCGCGAACCAACTTGTTCAATGGCGCGCGCACAGCGTGACAGATACTTCATTGTTGCCGACATTTGAAAAAAAATTCCAGGGACACTTTGCAGCACAGCTATCAATTACTTACCACACCCACTTCCCTAAAGCTCTGCCCACTTTGCATAATTAATCTCCGCCTACTTATCAGATCTTAGGGTCTACTCAATAAAGAGAGAATTACAGGAAATTGAAAAGGGAATTTCAAACTTGAGGCCAAAGTTGGAATTAATTTTCCCATTCAGCTGCACTACTTCAACCTAAAGTTTAAAATTCTCATCACAATTCCCTGCAATTCTAAAGTGTGAAATGTGCTCAGGTGTGACCATACAAAAAATGTAATATGGAAATATAAATGAAGTGCAAGGGGTAAATAAGTACGATTATACTATCTGGTATAATTAGGTTTTATCGTATTTATTTACACTTTGCACTTTATTTATATTTATTATTCCATTTTTTGTATGGTCACACCTGAGCACATTTCACACTTTATTCACCTGTCAGGTTAGCAGATATTTTTGCACATAGGATTGTTGCTTTCATCCTATCTCCCGTCATGTCTGTGAATGTGTCTTCACTCTCCAGGGGTCCTTCTCTACTCTGTTGTGGCAGCTGGCACCGAAGTGCCTTTGTTTTAAAAATGGTGCCAGGTGGCGTCATTATGTAACTGTGCATGCGCTCGCCCGGCTGAGCTTTCCCAAGCCCGGCAGGCGTCGGGACGGCGCATGCGCCGTTACGATGTCGGCCCACAACCATTTTTTTTACGGACAATTGTTGCCCGTAAGGGGCATTTACGAGCAGCCCGATTAACGGGTCAATGAAAATTACCCAGGACAGGCTCCTATTTGCTGGGACTGTCCCGGCAAAAATGGGACAGTTGGCAAGTATGATACTTGCGCCCACATAAACCTACTGCTGAGACCTCTAGATTGCTGGATTATCATCAGCTTCCCTGTGCTTCTGTGTTTCCTGATCCTTGAAGCTGCCATTTGCGACCCGGCTTGCCTTGAGCTGCTTCCTGATCTCCTGGTTTGACTCCTGGCTTGGACTTCTGACTCTGCTCCTGCTTGCTCCACTGTGTACGACTCCGGCTTCTTCCAGCTCTGCTGCCTGACCTGCTATTGACTCATCCACTGAGTATGACCTCTGCCCTGGGTCCTGGTTCTGCTCTTGGTCTGCCCTTTTACCAAGTACACCAGCACAGCTGCCCTACAGCGCATCCTGCCTGTTACAGCTATCTTCTGGTGATCAGCTCTTCAGACTACAGTATCTGGCAAACCGTACTTCTATGGGCACTGCGCTCCCTGTACCACCTCTAGGGGTGCTCTGCACTTAGCTGCAAGGGGAGCCCTGTCAGTTAATGCCAGTGATGGGAATAACACAGTTAAAAGTAAACGACGTTACTTTTGTCGGTAACTAGTAATCTAATTGATTACTTTTTCCTCCGCTGTTCCCGTTACTTATGCGGTGTTACTGCAATAACCTCTACCACCACTAGAGGGTAGTACAGTAACTCCTCTATAAATGTGTGAGTGATCATCTGCTGACGTCACCCTGCTGCTGCCCGCTCCTCGTGGTACTGACTCCTCTCTGAGACCTGAGCAGTCCTGGTCTGGAGTTAACAGTGCTTCTGCTCTGCAGCCAGCCACCAGCCAGCAGGTACCGGTGGTCCGATACCACCACCACCACCGTCCACACCACGCAGCAGCCACTGCACTCTGCTCAGGACATGAGGGACAGCAGTCACAGCACAGGAGTCACAGGAGTCAGACCCCACCAATGCCACACCACCAGCCACCACCACCAGCAGGTACCACCAAAAAAAATAAAAAATACCACAGTCAGGACTCAGGAGTGGACTGGTCAGGAACCACTGCCAGTACCCTCACCAGTGCCACACCACCAGCCACCACCACCAGGTACCACCAAAAAAAAAAAAGTACCACAGTCAGAACTCAGGAGTGGACTGGTCAGGAACCACTGCCAGTACCCCCACCAGTGAACACCACCAGCCAACCACCACCAGTGCACCACCAGTCCACCACCACCAGCAGGTACCACTCGAGAAAATAAAAAAAAATACCACTCAGTCAGGACTCAGGTCAGGTACCACTGCCAGTACCAGTGTACCACCATGCAGCCAGCCGGTACCACTCAGCTCAGCACTGTCAGCAGCATCAAATACCATACCAATCAGGTAGTGCCACTACTACCGTAAAAACAAACACAAAGAAAGGGCGCACCAGCCTAGCCCATTATCCTCAGCGGGCTTTTTAATGACAAAAGTTAAAATCAACTACTCACAAACATGCGTGGTAAATCAGCATATCAATTCCAAAGAACAGCATCAAATGGAAAAATCCAATGTCTCATGTAGACATAGGGCTATCGCGTTTCGAGGCCATGCCTCTTCCTCAGTGCCACTACTACCAATGCACCCCCACACAGCTGGCCCGGTACCACTCAGCAAAAATCCACTAAGGTACCACTCAGCAAATACCCTCTAAGGTACCACTCAGCAAATACCCACTAAGGTACCACTCAGCAAATACCCACTAAGGTACCACTTAGCAAATACCCACTGAGGTACCACTTAGCAAATACCCACTGAGGTACCACTCAGCAAATACCCACTGAGGTACCACTTAGCAAATACCCACTGAGGTACCACTTAGCAAATACCCACTGAGGTACCACTTAGCAAATACCCACTAAGGTACCACTCAGCAAATACCCACTAAGGTACCACTCAGCAAAAATCCACTAAGGTACCACTCAGCAAATACCCACTAAGGTACCACTCAGCAAATACCCACTAAGGTACCACTCAGCAAAAATCCACTAAGGTACCACTCAGAAAATTTCCACTGAGGTACCACTCAGCGAATACCCACTGAGGTACCACTCAGCAAATACCCACTAAGGTACCACTCAGCAAATACCCACTAAGGTACCACTAAGCAAATACCCACTAAGGTACCACACAGCAAATATCCACTAAGGTACCACACAGCAAATATCCACTAAGGTACCACTCAGAAAATTTCCACTGAGGTACCACTCAGCGATTACCCACTGAGGTACCACTCAGCAAATACCCACTAAGGTACCACTAAGCAAATACCCACTAAGGTGCCACTCAGCAAATACCCACTAAGGTACCACTAAGCAAATACCCACTAAGGTACCACACAGCAAATATCCACTAAGGTACCACACAGCAAATATCCACTAAGGTACCACTCAGAAAATTTCCACTGAGGTACCACTCAGCGATTACCCACTGAGGTACCACTCAGCAAATACCCACTAAGGTACCACTAAGCAAATACCCACTAAGGTACCACTCAGCAAATACCCACTAAGGTACCACTCCTCAAATACCCACTAAGGTACCACTCAGCAAATACCCACTAAGGTACCACTCCTCAAATACCCACTAAGGTACCACTAAGCAAATACCCACTAAGGTACCACTCAGCAAATACCCACTAAGGTACCACTCAGCAAATACCCACTAAGGTACCACTAAGCAAATACCCACTAAGGTACCACTCCTCAAATACCCACTAAGGTACCACTAAGCAAATACCCACTAAGGTACCACTCAGCAAATACCCACTAAGGTACCACTCAGCAAATACCCACTAAGGTACCACTCAGCAAATACCCACTGAGGTACCACTTAGCAAATACCCACTGAGGTACCACTTAGCAAATACCCACTGAGGTACCACTCAGCAAATACCCACTGAGGTACCACTTAGCAAATACCCACTAAGGTACCACTTAGCAAATACCCACTAAGGTACCACTCAGCAAATACCCACTAAGGTACCACTCAGCAAATACCCACTAAGGTACCACTCAGCAAATACCCACTAAAGCACCACTTAGCAAATACCCACTAAGGTACCACACAGCAAATATCCACTGAGGTACCACACAGCAAATATCCACTAAGGTACCACTCAGAAAATTTCCACTGAGGTACCACTCAGCGATTACCCACTGAGGTACCACTCAGCAAATACCCACTAAGGTACCACTAAGCAAATACCCACTAAGGTACCACTCAGCAAATACCCACTAAGGTACCACTCCTCAAATACCCACTAAGGTACCACTCAGCAAATACCCACTAAGGTACCACTCCTCAAATACCCACTAAGGTACCACTAAGCAAATACCCACTAAGGTACCACTCAGCAAATACCCACTAAGGTACCACTCAGCAAATACCCACTAAGGTACCACTCAGCAAATACCAACTGAGGTACCACTTAGCAAATACCCACTGAGGTACCACTTAGCAAATACCCACTGAGGTACCACTCAGCAAATACCCACTAAGGTACCACTCAGCAAATACCCACTAAAGCACCACTTAGCAAATACCCACTAAGGTACCACTCAGCAAATATCCACTAAGGTACCACTCAGCAAATACCCACTAAGGTACCACTCCTCAAATACCCACTAAGGTACCACTCAGCAAATACCCACTAAGGTACCACTCAGCAAATACACACTAAGGTACCACTCAGCAAATACCCACTGAGGTACCACTCAGCAAATACCCACTGAGGTACCACTCAGCAAATACCCACTGAGGTACCACTCAGCAAATACCCACTGAGGTACCACTTAGCAAATACCCACTAAGGTACCACTCAGCAAATACCCACTCAGGCACCACTTAGCAAATACCCACTAGGGTACCACTCAGCAAATACCCACTAAGGTACCACTCAGCAAATATCCACTAAGGTACCACTCAGCAAATACCCACTAAGGTACCACTCAGCAAATATCCACTAAGGTGCCACTCAGCGAATACCCACTAAGGTACCACTCAGCAAATACCCTCTAAGGTACCGCTCAGCAAATATCCACTAAGGTACCACTCAGCGAATACCCTCTAAGGTACCACTCAGCAAATATCTACTAAGGTACCACTCAGCAAATACCCACTAAGGTACCACTCAGCAAATACCCTCTAAGGTACCACTCAGCAAATATCCACTAAGGTGCCACTCAGCAAATACCACTAAGGTACCACTCAGCAAATACCCACTAAGTTGCCACTCAGCAAATACCCACTAAGGTACCACTCAGCAAATATCCACTAAGGTACCACTCAGCAAATACCTACTAAGGTACCACTCAGCAAATACCCACTAAGGTACCACTCAGCAAATACCTACTAAGGTACCACTCAGCAAATATCCACTAAGGTGCCACTCAGCAAATACCAACTAAGGTGCCACTCAGCAAATACCCACTAAGGTACCACTCAGCAAATACCCACTAAGGTACCACTCAGCAAATACCTACTAAGGTACCACTCAGCAAATATCCACTAAGGTGCCACTCAGCAAATACCAACTAAGGTACCACTCAGCAAATACCTACTAAGGTACCACTCAGCAAATACCACTGAGGTACCCACTGCCAGTGTACCACGCAGTCTCATTGTCCCATAGCAACATTAAAATAGTGTAGATTACTGTACAATGTTTTATAATAATAATTGCTTCTATTTAGTGTTCATTTCATCCATTTAACATATTTTATATTGGGGGCATACAAGTTATTTGACATATTTGATTATTTTTTTCAATTAACGCAATAGTTACTTTCCCTGGTAATTAGATACTTTTTTACTGATGTAACTCAGTTACTTTTTGTGAGAAGTAACTATAAGTGCCGGGTCACACTTGTGCGATGCGGGAAGGCTGCGAATTTGCAGCCTGTTCCCGCTTCGCAAACACACATCTGGCAGTTCACACTGCCATATGCGATACGCAGGGGGTGTCAATGAAATGTTAACGACACCCCCAGTTTGATCGCATATTGCAGTGCGATCTGACAGTTCGCACAGGATCGGATCGCACAAGTGTGAACCACTGTGCGATCCGATCCTGATGCGGCTGAAAAAAAGGGTCATGTGCGACTTTTGTGCGGGTGCAGTGCGAATTTAGCCATACAAAGTGTATGGCTGAATTCGCACTGCACATCCGATCGCATGTAATGAAGGAGCAGTGCGCTCCGATATTACATGCGATCGCCGCACACGCTATAGTGTGAACCGGCACTAACTAATTACATTTTTTTAAGTTACATGCCCAACACTGGTTAACACACAGACATTGCATGTGATCTGCAGAGCAGTGCGCTGCGATTCACATGCGATTTCTGACATTACATATGTGTGACCCGGCACTAAAGCACGGATATCATCTCGGAAAGTTTTGTGCCATCACAGAGTACAAATCAATAACAAAAATACCAAAATCACAAATAATATATTATCCCGCTGGCTTGAATTACAATCTGTGAAAAACTGCGATTATCCCATCATCCACTCACCGATCTTCTTGAACTTGTTTGAAGATGTGGAGAGGTGAGTAATGAGGTCGCTGTATTCTTCTTTCTTCAATTGTTCAAGAATACGGCTTACAGAACAACGACCGAAAGCATTGGCGACTGAAAGATCATAAACACGCAATGATTATAGGATTCTACCCATGCGGCAGTATAAATATTCTTTGTAATGGTAATAATAATAATTGCAACATTGAATGTATTATCACTAATTATACCCAGTGGTGTATTTAGGTTTTGTGCTGCCCTAGGCCTGACTAAATTTATGCACCCCCTAATTTAAATACGACCCACCCCTTCCTGTAAAGGCCACACCCCTTCCTGTTTATGACCCACCCTGTCACCTGTAAACCACAGACTATAACTACAGTCTATCAGTGCCCATCAGCATAGCTTTATCAGTTCCCATAAGTTCAGCCTCATCAGTGCAGCCTTATTAGTGCCGCCTCTTTACTGCACATCAGTGCAGCATATCAGTGTGGCCTCATCAGTGGCCACCAGTGATCAGTGCCCATTAGTACAGCCTTATGTCACGGGATTACTAAGAATACTCTTTTAAGATATTTGGACTTGTGTTTGCTGCCACTGATTGTAATTATAGGATTATTTCACTTATTTGTATAATAAATAGGAAGTCCATAGTCATTTTACAAATAATGAAATATTTTTTTTTTGCTACCCCCCTGCAAAGTGCCGCCCTAGGCCTGGGCCTTGTTGGCCTAGGCCAGGATACAGCACTGATTATACCTGTGATTGTATTAGGCCCTTTTTACACTTGTGCAACCTAAAAGTCGCATGATTTTGCCGCGATTTTGCCTGGACTTGAAGCAATGCTTGTGTAATGGACCTCAAAACGCATTAAAGTTGGACCAAAGTAGTGCAGGGACTACTTTGAAGTCTTTGCGACTTGAAGTCACACAGATATAACCGGTACTCATTGGAAATTATGGAGTACGACTTGTAATGTGACTTTGCAGTCCCAAGTCGTAGGATGAGTCACACAAGTGTGAAAGGAGCCTTACGTAATCACTTAAAAATTCAGAATGACCAGCGCTATGGTTATAACCGTTTGGCATAAGCTGCCACCAACCTACCCCTGGAAGACCAGGGGTCAGAAATGAGTAATGGGTGTTTGTTGGTATGTGGCGCTGCCTTTTCAAACTGGCAATAGATGCACTGAATGTCTATATTTAATATTAATTACCAATAAATATATACACATATAACTAGTGTATTTCAAAAAAGCATACAAATAAAGTAAATATAAAGTGCACTGTGCTTTAGACCAAAATAAAAGTGCGTATAATATCTGTGTGAAGTGCTGAGTAGTGCAAAAGAATAAAAACTAACTGTACCAGTGTTTTATCAACTTTATTATTAGAAAAGTGCTTATATAGTGCAAATGATGCAAATTTTGTGGAGACCTCTATGTGGAGGTACTATAAGTGCATAATAAACAAGTTGTACTCATAAGTGTGAATATATATATATATATATATATATATATATATATATATATATATACACTGTATATATATATATATATATATATATATATATATATATATACTCCAGGTGGGGGTTAAAATATTTGTGAGAAAAGTTATAAAGTGCCGTTAGTGTTCTAGCCCAATTGTGATTGCCGGTTACCGCCGGTGTGTAGTTACCGGTTACTATGGGGGTGCTGTTGGTGCCTATATCCGTGCCCCCCAACAAGTATTGCACTCACCCTTTAGTTTCCCCTTAGAGACAGGAGCGCTGGCTGTGTGCAATCTAGCAACAATTAGGAGTACCAATATGGCGGCTAGGCGTAGCCGGTTGCTAGGACACGGGATGGCAATATAAACTGAGAGCACACAAAGATGGCACCGCTCCAGATGACGTCTTGATGACGAAACGTGTAGGGCGGAATTCGGAACGTCAACGTCACTTCCAGTTAGGGGACTCTGAGCCGTGGAACGCGGAAGTGTCCCGGCGTTTCCCCGCTGAATAGCTCGATTCAAAACTGTGAGTTTTACTGCTTTGTCTTCGGTATTGTACTGTACATATTACGCTATGGGGGATCCCCTGTTTGTTATCTGAGTCCACCTGACCCCACGGACTTTCAGAGAGGAACTTACAGCCGACCTCACTACCACACCAGGGCAGTCCCAGGACCCGTGATTTCACACAGCCAGCACCCCGTGTCCTAGCAACCGGCTACGCCTAGCCGCCATATTGGTACTCCTAATTGTTGCTAGATTGCACACAGCCAGCACTCCTATCTCTGATGGGAAACTAAAGGGTGAGTGCAATACTTGTTGGGGGGCACGGATATAGGCACCAACAGCACCCCCATAGTAACCGGTAACTACAACACACCGGTGGTAACTGGCAATCACATTTGGGCTAGAACACTAATGGCACTTCATAACTTTTCTCACAAATATTTTAACCCCCACCTGGGGTATATATACATATATATATTTGTACACTTATGAGTACAACTTGTTTATTATGCACTTATAGTACCTCCACATAGAGGTCTCCACAAAGTTTGTATCATTTGCACTATATAAGCATTCTTATAATAAAGTTTATAAAACATTGGTACAGTTAGTTTTTATTCTTTTGCACTACTCAGCACTTTGCACAGATATTATACGCACTTTTATTTTGGTCTAAAGCACAGTGCACTTTATATTTACTTTATTTGTATGCTTTTTTGAAATACACTAGTTATATGTGTATATATTTATTGGTAATTAATATTAAATATAGCAATTTAGTGCATCTATTGCCAGTTTGAAAAGGCAGCGCCACATACCAACAAACACCCATTACTCATTACTTAATCACTTGCCTACCGGGCACTTTCACCTTCTTCTTGCTCAGGCCAGCTTTCAGTGCTGTCACACTTTGAATGACAATTACTCACTCATGCAGCACTATAATCATATGAAATTTTTATTATTTTTTGAGACAGATAGAGATTTCTTCTGGTGGTGTTTAACCGGTTATGGATCTGTACGCAATTTCGTGCACTGGGTCTGGGGCACGCGCGCACACGCCACTGGCAGCCCAATCCTGCTATGATTGGACACAGCGGGAGCCAATCAGCAGGTCCGACAGACACGATGTCCACTGGGACATGCCGATCGTTCTCAGGAGAGGCAGAATGGCAGTCTGTCTATGTAAACAAGGCAAACTGCCATTCTCTGAGAGGGGAAGATGGAGATCCTGTGTTTCTGCTAAGCAGGAACACGGATCTCTGTCTTATTCGAATCAAAGCACCTCCCCCGCACAGTTAGAAAGCACACCCTAGGAGCACATTTAACCCTTTGATTGCCCCTGATGTTAACCCCGTGTTCCTGCCAGTGTCATTAATACAGTGACAGTGCATTTTTTTTGGCACTGATCACTGTATTGGTGTCACTGGTCCCCAAAAAGTGTCACTCAGGGGGGAGAAACTAAAACTGGTGCAGACAGAATCTGGTGCAGCCGTGCACGGTAGCCAATCAGCTTCTAACTTCAGCTTGTTCAAGTAAGCTTTGACAATAAAACCTGGAAGCTGATTGGCTACCATGCCCAGCAGTACCAGATTTTGCACTCACCAGTTTTAGTAAATCTCCCCTTCAGTGTCAGATTTGTCTGCCACAATGTCTCAGTCCCACTAAAAAAATAGCTGATCGCCGCCATTATTAGTAAAAAAAAAAAATAAATAAAAATTCTAAAAATCTTTCCCCTACTTTGTAGATGCGATAACTTTTGTACAAACCAATCAATTTAAGCTTATTGGGATTTTTTTTTTTACCAAAAATATGTAGCTGAATACATATTGGCCCAAATTGATGAAGAAATTAGATTTTTACATTTTTTTTTTATTGCATATGTTTTATAGCACGAAGTAAAAAATATTGTTTTATTTTTTTTTTAATTGTCGGTCTTTTTTTGTTTCTAGCACAAAAATAAAAACCGCAGGGGTGATCAAATAAAACCAAAAGAAAGCTCTATTTGTGGGAAAAAAAGGACATCTATTTTATTTAGGTACACTCTCACACAATTGTCAGTTAACCGGTTGCCGACCGCCACGAGTACATTGACTGCGGCGGTCAGCCCCGGCCAGGCAAAGTGACCTAGGGGTACGTCACTTGCTTGTCACTGACTTGTGAGCCAATAGCGGGCGAGCGCGCGCCCGCCCCGGCTCGTTCACTGACAAGTCAGTGCGTGTGACCGGCGGACCCGATTGTCCGCCGGTCACTCACGATCGTCTCCGGTGAAGGGAGAAAGGCAGGCGGCTAATGTTAACAAGCCGCCTGTCATTCTCCCTGGTGTAAAAATGGAGATCAGACGGTTCTACTATGTAGGACCGTTGATCTCTGTTTTTACAGTAGTAGCCATGTCCCTTCACAGTTAGAATCACGCCCCTAGGACACACTTAACCCCTCCCTCTCCAATACAGTTAACCCCTTCCCTGCCAGTGTCATTTTTTCAGTAACAGTGCATATGTATAGCACTGATTACTGTAGTAATGTCACTGGTAACCCCAAAAGTGTCAAAAATGTCAGTCAAGGGTCCGATCTGTCCGCCGCAATGTCGCAGTCCTGCAAAAAAAATCGTAGATCGCCGCCATTACTCGTTAAAAAAAAAAACACCAAAAATGACAAAAATCTTTCCCTTTGTTAGTAAACGCGATAACTTTTGCGCAAACCAATCAAAATACGCTTTTTGCGATTTTTTTTACCAAACATATGTAGCATAAAACAAATTGGCCGAAAATGTTAAAAAATTTTGATTTTTACATTTTTTTTGGGGGGAATTTTATATAAAAAAAATTGAAAAATATTGTTATTTTTGCAAAATTGACGCACTTTTTTGTTTATAGCGCATGATCAAAAAATCGCACAGGTGACCAAATACCACCAAAAGAAAGCTCTGTTTGTGGGAAAAAAAGGACGTCAAATTCGTTTAGGTACAGTGTCGCACGACCGCGCAGTTGTCCGTTAAAGTCACGCAGTAAAAAATCGCAAAAAACCCCCTGGTCAGGAACGGAGTAAAATCTTCCGGGGCTTAAGTGGTTAAAGCGGATTTTCGCAGAGTTCCGCCCCCCCCCCCCAAAAAAATAATTAAAAGTCAGCAGGTACACATACTGTACACACACTGTAGCTGCTGACTTTTAATATTAGGACACTTACCTGTCCTGGAGTCCAGCGATGTCGGCAATGTTTCCATTGGCTGTCGGGTGCTACCGCCGTGGCCATTGCTGGTCAGGGAACCCGGCAGTGCAGCCTTGCGGCTTCACGGGCTGGTCCCTACTGCGCATGTGCGAAGCGCGTTGCGCATTTGGATTGACTCGGCAGCGGGGGAAGGAGGAGGGGGCCAAACATCCGAGGGATGGCGCCGCGGCGCCGTCTCCCGGAAGCGGGGAAGGGTACCTGTCAAAAACAGGTACACGTTCCCCCCTCTCCCCTGAAAGGTGCCAAATGTGGCACCGGAGGGGGGGAGGAAGCAAATGAGCGGAAGTTCCACTTTTGGGTGGAACTCCACTTTAAAGTAACGCAGTGCCCTATCGCAAAAAAATGGCCTGGTCATGAAGGGGAGTAAACTTTCAGGAGCTGAAGTGGTTAATCACCACTGGGGTTTTTATTTTTTTAGTTTCTGGTACAAAATTTAGCAAATAAGTAATTTTTATCCTTCACTGATTTGTGCTAATGAGGCTGCACTGATGGGCATAGATAGGCTGCACTGTTGGGCAACTGATGAGGCTGCACTGATGGGCATTGATGAGGCTGCACTGATGGGCACTGATGAGGCTGCACTGATGGGCATTGATGAGGCTGCCCTGATGGGTATTGATGAGGCTGCCCTGATGGGCACTGATGAGGCTGCACTCATGGGCATTGATGAGGCTGCCCTGATGGGCATTGTAGGGCCATCTTACCGAATGGGCACGCTGGGCAGTTGCCCGGGGGCCCCACTTGCCCGGGGGCCCCATCTGCCCAGCGACCCAGCCCCATCCAAGCATTAGTCCGATTCCTATGTGCATCCCGCTGCTGAACTTAGCAGGTGGTAAGCGCCTGTCGGCCCTACGCTGCTGTCAGGCCCCTTGGACCATGGAGGGAGAGCCCACAACTGCAGGAATGTCTGTCCGCCTCCAGGGGAACAGGCACACAAAGGAGAGTTGAGTCTGGCTCCCGTCTGTGTGTGTGTGTTCAACAGACCCAGCCGCCGAACTTAGAAGCTGTCATCAGCCTGGCACTGCTGTACCAATAAATATCGCCTTGTCGATAAAATCACATTTTTATTCTCGTGGGTGATTGTGTAGGCAGGGCCCCAGTGCACTGCATTGCCCGGGGCCATTTAATGCTCTTAAGATGGCACTGGGGCATTGATGAGGCTGCACTGATGGGCACTGATGAGGCTGCACTCATGGGCAACTGATGAGGCTGCACTGATGGGCATGGATAGGCTGCACTGTTGGGCAACTGATGAGCTGCACTGATGGGCACTGATGAGGCTGCACTGATGGGCATTGATGAGGCTGCACTGATGGGCATTGATGAGGCTGCCCTGATGGGCACTGATGAGGCATCACTGATGAGCATTGATGAGGCTGCCCTGATGGGCACTGATAGGCTTCACTGATGAGGCGGCACTGATGAGTTGGTACCAGTGAGGCTGCACTGATATGCAGGGCTGCTGATAAGGCAGTACAGCCAGCCCTCCTGTTCTGTGCCCAAGCCCCATTAGTTCAAAAGTGGGGCCCGGGCACCTGCTGTACTGTCTTATTGCAGAAACCCATCCTTTTTTGCCTCCCCTGCAGCGCGGCCAGCTTCTTCTCTTCCCCCTTCCTTCGGCTGCACTGCAAGGGGATTGCTTCTAACACCTGCACCCCTTCCATCTGCTATTTATTTTATTTTGGAGAATTCTGCCCCCCGTGTCCTGTGGAATGTCCCAGCAGCCAGGGGGCCACACCACCATTTTATTTCCTATGAGAGGAATGTGTGTTGTTGGAAGGCCCAGGTCCCCAGCGGACATGTTTGTTATCATAGATGTCACACAATCTTTAGGGATGGAATATTACATCTTCTACTCACCAGTCTCTATATAATCAGTGCAGATCACAGAATCCAGAGGAAGGAGCGGTAATATTGCCGTGATGTAAAGTCTGAACAACATTTTCAGGCCTCCTCGACTCGACTCCTTTGTAGACTGTGCGAGTACAATGGCAGTTGTCAGGTGACTGGCTGCTATAAGTGGCTGTGCAATGACTGGCTGCAATGGGCAACAGTGAGGCCATTGGCTGCTGCAGGCAGCTGTTATGTGATTGGTTGCTTTGAGCAACTGTAAGGTGACGGGTTGCTATGGGCACCTGTGAGGTACATGGCTTCTATGGGTAGCAGTGATGTACCTGGTTGCCATGGATAGCTGTGATGTGTCTGCAGCTGTGAAATACCTGGTTTCTATAGGCAACTGTGGGGTACCTGGTTGCTATGGGTAGCTGTGATGTGACTGATTACTATGGGCAACTGTGAGGTATCTGGTTTCTATAGGCAACTGTAGGGTAACCTGGTGGCTATGGGCAGGTGTGAGTCAACTAGATAGTATGGGCAGCTGTATGCTACCTGGTGGCTATGGGCAGCTGTAAGGTGACTTGTTGCTAAGGGCAAGTGTATGGTCACTGGTTGCTATGGGTAGCTGTTGTGTAACTGGTTGCTATGGGCAGCTGTGCAGTGACTGGTTGCGATGGGCAGCTGTCAGATGACTGGATATTATGGGCAGCTGTAAGGTACATGGTTGCTATGGGTAGCTGTGAGGTATCTGGTTGCTATGGGCAGTTGTGAATGACTGGTTGCTATAGGCAGCTGTGAGGCACATGTTTTTTATGGGTAGCAGTGATGTACCTGGTTGCCATGGATAGCTGTGATGTGCCAGCTTGTTATGGGCAGCTGCGTAGTAACTGGTTTCTACAGGCAACTGTGAGGTACATGGTGGCTATGGGCAGCTGTAAGATGACTTGTGGCTAAGAGCAGCTTTAAGATGACTGCTTGCAATGGGCACCTGTGTTGTGACTGGTTGCTAGAGGCAGTTGTACGGTCACTGGTTGCTGTGGGCAGCTGTTATGTAACTGATTGCTATGGGCAGCTGTGCAGTGACTGGGTCCAATGGGCAGCTGTCAGGTGGCTGGTTACTATGGGCAGCTTCTATTTACCTGGTTGTTATAGGCAGCTGTGAGGTACCTGGTTGCTATGAGCAACTATGAGGTACCTGGTTGATATGGGCAGCTGTGAGGTACATGGTTGCTATGGACAGCTGTGAGGTATCTGGTTGCTATGGGCAGTTGTGAGATATCTGGTTGCTCAGGGCAGTTGTGAGGTATCTGGTTGCTATGGGCAGTTGTGAGGTATCTGGTTGCTATGGGCAGTTGTGAGGTATCTGGTTGCTATGGGCAATTGCGCTATGGGCAGTTGTGAGGTATCTGGTTGTTATGGGCAGTTGTGAGGTATCTGGTTGCTATGGTCAGTTGTGAGGTATCTGGTTGTTATAGCCAGTTGTGAGGTATCTTGTTGCTATGGCCAGTTGTGAGGTATCTGGTTGCTATGGTCAGTTCTGAGGTATCTGGTTGCTATGGCCAGTTGTGAGCTGACTGCTTGCTTTGGGAAGCTGTGCTGTCACTGTTTCAATGGAAAGTTGTGTTGTAATCAGTTTCAATGGGAAGCTTTGACATGCCTGGTTGCTATGGGCAGCTGTGAGGTTAGTGGTTGCTATGCGCAGCTGTGAGGTACCTGGTTGCTATAGGCAGCTGTGAGTTAATTGTTTGCTATGGGCAGCTGTGAGGTACATGGTTGCTATGGGCAACTGTGAGGTACCTGGTTGCTATGGGCAGTTGTGAGGTATCTGGTTGCTATGGGCAGTTGTGCTATGGGCAGTTGTGAGGTATCTGGTTGTTATGGGCAGTTGTGAGGTATCTGGTTGCTATGGGCAGTTGTGAGGTATTTGGTTGCTATGGGCAGTTGTGAGGTATCTGGTTGTTATGGGCAGTTGTGAGGTATCTGGTTGCTATGGGCAGTTGTGAGGTATCTGGTTGTTATGGGCAGTTGTGAGGTATCTGGTTGCTATGGGCAGTTGTGAGGTATCTGGTTGCTATGGGCAGTTGTGAGGTATCTGGTTGTTATGGGCAGTTGTGAGGTATCTGGTTGTTATGGGCAGTTGTGAGGTATCTGGTTGTTATGGGCAGTTGTGAGGTATCTGGTTGCTATGGCCAGTTGTGAGGTATCTGGTTGCTATGGGCAGTTGTGAGCTGACTGCTTGCTTTGGGAAGCTGTGCAGTGACTGTTTCAATGGACAGTTGTGTTGTAATCAGTTTCAATGGGAAGCTTTGACATACCTGGTTGCTATGGGCAGCTGTGAGATTAGTGGTTGCTATGGGCAGCTGTGAGTTAATTGTTTGCTATGGGCAGCTGTGAGGTACCTGGTTGCTATGGGTAGCTGTGTGGTACCTGGTTGCTATGGGTAGCTGTGAGGTACCTGGTTGCTATGGGCAGCTGTGAGTTAATTGGTTGCTAAGGGCAGCTGTGAAGGGGCTGATTATGAGTAAATGACTGTGTAATTACCTGAATGCAATGAAATAATCACCCTGTGGGTAGTGATGTCGCGAACATAAAATTCGCCGTTCGCGAACGGCGAACGCGAACATCGGCGAATGTTCGCGAACCGGCGAACATTGCGAACCGCCATAGACTTTTTCTGGCCACAATAGTAATGGAAAAGTTGTTTCAAGGGGACAAACACCTGGACTGTGGCATGCCGGAGAGGGATCACGCAAAAAAAAGTTCTTAAAAATTGTAATTTTTTGATAGAGAGCCAATTATTGGAAAAATTAAAAAAAAATAAAAATGAAAAATTTCTTTGGATTTATTGTCTGGGGGGTCTAAAAAGTGTACCTGTGAAGTTTCAGCTCTGTAGCATGTCCAGAACCAGAAAAAAATACGAATTAGGGTTAGGGCTAGGGTTAGTCTTAGGGCTAGGGTTAGGTTTAGGGTTAGGGCTAGGGTTAGGTTTAGGGTTATTTTTATGGCTAGGCTTAGAGGGTTAGGGTTAAGGTTAGAGGGTTAGGGTTAGAGGGTTAGTGTTAGGGGCTAGGGTTAGGGTTACGGTGAGATACTTAGGGTTAGAGTTAGTAGCCCTACCCCTCTAACCATAACCCTCTAACCCTAAGCACTAAAAATAACCCTAACCTTAGCCCTGACCCTAACCCTAACCCTAACCCTAACCCTAGCCCTAACCCTAATTCAAATTTTTTAGAATACAGAGCTGAAACTTCACAGGTACACTTTTTAGACCCCCCAGACAATAAATCCAAAGAAATTTTTTTTTTTTAAGTTTTTTTTTTTTTTTTTAAGTTTTCCAATAATTGGCTCTCTATCAAAAATGACAATTTTTAAGAACTTTTTTTGTGTGATTTAGTGTCTAGGGGGTCTAAAAAGTGTACCTGTGAAGTTTCAGCTCTGTAGCATGTCCAGAACCAGAAAAAAAGATAATTTTCAGTAGAGCAGGGATGGTGGGAACCCCTTTTACACCTATATGAATTTTTTTTTCTGGTTCTGGACGTGCTACATATATATATATATATATTAAAAAAATACTCAAATACCAGCCCTCAAAGGGGCTTTTGGGGACAATAGATATATATATATATCCAAAAAAAACCTCAAATACCAGCCCTAGGTAGGGCTTTTTGGGGTGCTGTCCTTACAGCAGGAGTGTACCAAGAACACTGGCTAACAAGACCGGGAACTGTCCCTAGCTATAACAGCAGCACCAGCACTTTCCCTGCTCTCAGTAACACAGAAATGATCTAAAATGGATGCTGCCCTTGCTTATTTATAGGAGGTGGGAGGGTCTGGTAGGGAGGTATGCTGATTGGCCTGGAATGTGTCTGCTGACTGTGATGTTCAGGGTCAAAGTTTGCCTCAATGATGATGTATAGGAGGCGGACCGAACATCGCATATGTTCGCCCGCAGCGGCGAACGCGAACATGCAAAGTTCGCCGGGAACTGTTCTGTACATCTCTACCTGTGGGTAGCTGCCAACAATGATAGGTGTCCCCACACCTGAAGCTAAAACAAATGTAAAGGAAAACTGCAGCTCTAACAAAAATGTAAAAACATCAATAAAAGCAAATTTATAAATTATATAGTGTGATGAAGCGATCACTACTAAGTGATAGCGCCCCCTATCTACATTACAACCTGCAGCCATTTCATAATTTAGTCCAACATAAAAAGGGCAAAGCGCTTATGACCGATGAATAATATCGGTGTGTAGATGGAGGTGAGCTGCTAGAAATATTGGTTGAAGAGTCACCAGGGTGTCTACAACATATTATTTGTTTGCGCTTTAAAAGAAGAACGCAGTGTTTTTGTTGGTCAGATATATATATATATATATATATATATATATATATACATATATATATATATATACTGTATGCATCAAGCTCTAAAGAGAAGATGAGCGCGTTTGAAGTGGACTGATATATTGGGAATACTTTTGGAACTGTTTTGACACATATATGACAGAGAGTGCATATAAGGGGGTCGCACCATCCCTGTTATTCTGAATATATTTTTACTTTTCAGAATTATTGCATCACTTGTTCATATTATAGGAATTACACCCCAATAGGGGGCGCTATCACTTAGTAGCGCAGTGATGGCAAATCTCGGCACCCCAAATGTTTTGGAACTACATTTCCCATGATGCTCATGCACTCTGCGGTGTAGCTGAGCATCATGGGAAATGTAGTTCCAAAACATTTGGGATGCCAAGGTTTGCCATCACTGTAGTAGTGATTGCTTCATCACACTATATCATTTATAGATTTGCTTTTATTGATTTTTTTTTTTTCTTTTTGGTAGCGCTGCAGTTTTATTTTACATTTGTGAGGTGACTGGTTGCTTTGAGCAGTTGTGTGGTACCTGGTTGCTATGAGCAGTTGTGAGGTGACTGGTTGCTATGAGTGTCTGTGCGGTATCTGGTTGCTATGAGCAGTTGTAAGATGACTGGTTACTCTGGGCGGCTGTACGGTAGCTGGTCGATATGAGCAACTGTGAGGTGACTGGTTGCTATGAGCAGTTGTGAGGTACCTGGTTGCTATGAGCAGTTGTGTGGTACCTGGTTGCTATGAGCAGTTGAGAGGTGACTGGTTGCTATGGGTACAAGTACATACATATTCGCCAGCACACCATGGATCTTGCAAAAGAAGTCCAAAAGCTTTATTGCAAAAAGAATAACATCAGAAACAGTGCTCCTTGATGGATCCAGTGTCCAGCTGGTGATCGCTTCAGCACCCAATATATATGTGCCTATATCCAGGAAGGTGTGCAATGGGAATATGAACTTTACTGGTTGCTATGGGTGTCTGTGCGGTATCTGGTTGCTATGAGCAGTTATGAGGTGACTGGTTGCTATTAGCAGTTATGAGGTGACTGGTTGCTTTTAGCAGTTATGAGGTGACTGGTTGCTATGAGTAGTTGTGAGGTGACTGGTTGCTATGAGCAGTTGTGAGGTGACTGGTTGCTATGAGCAGTTGTGAGGTGACTGGTTGCTATGAGCAGTTGTGAGGTGACTGGTTGCTTTTAGCAGTTATGAGGTGACTGGTTGCTATGAGCAGTTGTGAGGTGACTGGTTGCTATGAGCAGTTGTAAGGTGGCTGGTTACTATGAGCAGTTGTGGGTTGACTGGTTGCTATGGGCAGCTGTGCAGTACCTGGTTGCTATGAGCAGTTGTGAGGTGACTGGTTACTATGAGCAGATGCACTGTGACTGGTTGCTATGAGCAATTGTGATGTGACTGGTTGCTATGAGCAGTTGTGGGGTGACTGGTTGCTATGAGCAGTTGTGAGGTGACTGGTTGCTATGAGCAGTTGTGATGTTACTGGTTGCTATGAGCAGTCGTGGGGTGACTGGTTACTATGAGCAGATGCGATGTGACTGGTTGCTATGAGCAGTTGCGATGTGACTGGTTGCTATGAGCAGTTGTGATGTGACTGGTTGCTATGAGCAGTTGTGGGGTGACTGGTTACTATGAGCAGATGCACTGTGACTGGTTGCTATGAGCAATTGTGATGTGACTGGTTGCTATGAGCAGTCGTGGGGTGACTGGTTACTATGAGCAGATGCGATGTGACTGGTTGCTATGAGCAGTTGTGATGTTACTGGTTGCTATGAGCAGTCGTGGGGTGACTGGTTACTATGAGCAGATGCGATGTGACTGGTTGCTATGAGCAGTTGCGATGTGACTGGTTGCTATGAGCAGTTGTGATGTGACTGGTTGCTATGAGCAGTTGTGGGGTGACTGGTTACTATGAGCAGATGCGATGTGACTGGTTGCTATGAGCAGCTGTGCAGTACCTGGCTGCTATGAGCAGTTGTGGGGTGACTGGTTGCTATGAGCAGTTGTGATGTTACTGGTTGCTATGAGCAGTCGTGGGGTGACTGGTTACTATGAGCAGATGCACTGTGACTGGTTGCTATGAGCAATTGTGATGTGACTGGTTGCTATGAGCAGTTGTGGGGTGACTGGTTGCTAAGGGCAGCTGTGCTGTACCTGGTTGCTATGAGCAGATGTGAGGTGACTGGTTGCTAAGGGCGGCTGTGCTGTACCTGGTTGCTATGAGCAGGGGTGAGGTGACTGGTTGCTAAGGGCGGCTGTGCTGTACCTGGTTGCTATGAGCAGTTATGAGGTGACTGGTTGCTATGAGCAGTGGTGGGGTGACTGGTTGCTATGGGAGGCTGTACGGTACCTGGTTGCTATGAGCAGTTGTGAGGTGACTGGTTGCTAAGGGCGGCTGTGCTGTACCTGGTTGCTATGAGCAGGGGTGAGGTGACTGGTTGCTAAGGGCGGCTGTGCTGTACCTGGTTGCTATGAGCAGGGGTGAGGTGACTGGTTGCTAAGGGCGGCTGTGCTGTACCTGGTTGCTATGAGCAGTTATGAGGTGACTGGTTGCTATGAGCAGTGGTGGGGTGACTGGTTGCTATGGGAGGCTGTACGGTACCTGGTTGCTATGAGCAGTTGTGAGGTGACTGGTTGCTAAGGGCAGCTGTGCTGTACCTGGTTGCTATGAGCAGTTGTAGGGGGGCCAGTTGCAATGGGCAGCTATACGCTGTGCTGTACCTGGTTGCTATGAGCAGTTGTGGGGTGACTGGTTGCTATGAGCAGGGGTGAGTTGACTGGTTGCTAAGGGCAGCTGTCTGTCTACCTATCTGTCTATCTTGGTATTTTCCCAGTTTAACATTTCACAGGTGAATAATTTTATAAAAGGACTGGCGGTGAGATCCATCAGACCGCCATTGAAATCCCCCCCTCCCCCTCCGACTTTTTATACAATAACTGAGAATAAATCCCCTTTTAGGTTTCGGAATGTAACATTTGCTTATCATCTGTTTGTGTTATCCTGGCTTTTTATGGTAAACCTTTTACAGAGAGGAAGATCTCATAGTGGAAATATGTCTTTTATAATCCGCCATCTGTGCCTGCGCTGCGATTTCACCCCTCCACAGGCAGTATGGAAAGTGACCACTGGGTGTCAGTGTTGCTCTGGAGTTCTTCCTGCTAGGATGGATGTTGGTCTGTATAATGTAGAGCTCTACACCTCTGCCATTGGATTATTATAGATCACATTCCTGGCACTGGGCCTGTATAGAAATAAGCAGAGAATAAGAGATAAGACTGATTATCTGCGGAGGCCTTGTTCATATTTACTTTATTTTCCATCTGTATATAGATTCCTCTTATTGCTGTATATTCCCCTATCAGACCTGCGGCATTATCGCCAATGAACCGTATGGAGCAGTCGGCGGTCAAAGCGAACGTAGGAGTCCATTACCGGCATTGCTGTCCTCCCAGAGGACCGCCGGCTGTATAATAGCAGAGATATCATTTTTAACAATTGCCTAAATACTGTTATTTTATCCGGGCCGTGTCCCCGAGGAAGGAGGCGCTGCAGAAAACGCTTCAGGGGTTCGTTTTTAATCACATAAATCCGCTGCCTTGTTATAACAGCATTATCTAAGCAATGTGGACTTAAAGAGGAGCCCCCCCCCCCAAAAAAAAAATGACAGGTTAGCTACAAATACTGTAGCTGCTGACTTTTAAAATAGGGATCCTTACCAAGGGATCCAGTGTTGTCCTTACCTGAGCCGATTCTTTAATCGGCTTCGGGGGCTGGCGCCGGCATTTTGACTAAGAGAAACCAGCAGTGATGCCTTGGGGCTTCCCACTGCGCATGCGCAAGCCGTGCTGCACTTTGTGAATGGTCCCGCAGTCTCCTGGGACCAGGGCAGCCATCAGAAATTTTGGGGCCCCTCACACAGCTTAAGGTATGGGCCCCTAAAGGTCTGACCCCCAACATTAGGCAAGGCCCACTCTTTGGTCGTCCCACCAAACCTGCCCACTGCCCATCCCACCGAGTCCTTCAGTGCACCCACTTTTATTTTAACACTCTTACAAATTAATGTATAAAAATTAATCAAATCCAGCAAAGAGACATCCCCATATATTCAGCAAAGAGACATCCCAGTTCAGCTAAAAGACATCCCAATCCAGCAAAGTTACGGCCTCATATATTCAGCAAAGAGACATCCCAATCCAACAAAGAGGCAGCCTTATACATTCAATCTCATTCATTCAATCTAGTAAATAGATAGCCTCATATATATTCAGCAAAGAGACATCCCAATCCAGCAAAGGAACGGCCTCATATATTCAGCAAAGAGACAGCGCAATCTAGTAAATAGATGGCCTCATATATTCAGCTAAGAGACATCCCAATCCAACAAAGAGGCAGCCTTATACATTCAGCAAAGAGACAGCGCAATCTAGTAAACAGATGGCCTCATATATTCAGCTAAGAGACATCCCAATCCAACAAAGTTACGGCCTCATATATTCAGCAAAGAGACAGCGCAATCTAGTAAAATAGATGGCCTCATATATATTCAGCAAAGAGACATCCCAATCCAACAAAGTTACGGTCTCATATATTCAGCAAAGAGACATCCCAATCCAACCAAGGTAAGGCCTCATATATTCAGCAAAGAGACAGCGCAATCTAGTAAATAGATGGCTTCATATATTCAGCAAAGAGACATCCCAATCCAACAAAGTTATGGCCTCATATATTCAGCAAAGAGTCATCCCAGTTCAGGTAAGAGACATCCCAATCCAGCAAAGTTACGGCCTCATATATTCAGCAAAGAGACATCCCAATCCAACCAAGGTAAGGCCTCATATATTCAGCAAAGAGACAGCGCAATCTAGTAAATAGATGGCTTCATATATTCAGCAAAGAGACATCCCAATCCAACAAAGTTATGGCCTCATATATTCAGCAAAGAGTCATCCCAGTTCAGGTAAGAGAAATCCCAATCCAGCAAAGTTACGGCCTCATATATTCAGCAAAGAGACATCCCAATTCAGCTAAGAGACATCCCAATCCAACAAAGTTACAGTCTCATATATTCAGCAAAGAGACAGTGCAATCTAATAAATAGATGGCCTCATATATTTAGCAAAGAGACATCCCAATCCAACAAAGTCACAACCTCATAGATTCCGCAAAGAGACAGCGTAATCTAATAAATAATTGGCCTCATATATTCAGCTAAGAGACATTCCCGATCCAACAAAGTTATGGCCTCATATATTTAGCAAAGAGACATCCCAGTTCAGGTAAGAGACATCCCAATCCAGCAAAGTTACGGCCTCATATATTCAGCAAAGAGACAGCGCAATCTAGTAAATAGATGGCCTCATATATTCAACTAAGAGACATCCCAATCCAAAAAAGTTATGGCCTCATATACTCAGCAAAGAGACACCCTAATCCAACAAAGTTACAGCCTTATATATTCAGCAAAGAGACAGTGCAATCTAGTAAATAGATGGCTTCATATTTTCAGCAAAGAGACATTCCAATCCAATAAAGTTACGGCCTCATATATTTAGCAAAGAGACATCCCAATCCAACAAAGTCACAACCTCATAGATTCCACAAAGAGACAGCGTAATCTAATAAATAATTGGCCTCATATATTCAGCTAAGAGACATCCCAATCCAACAAAGTTATGGCCTCATATATTCAGCAAAGAGACATTCCAGTTTAGCTAAGAGACATCCCAATCCAACAAAGAGGCAGCCTTATACATTCAGCAAAGAGACAGCGCAATCTAATAAATAGATGGCCTCATATATTCAGCAAAGAGACATTCCAATCCAATAAAGTTACAGCCTCATATATTCAGCAAAGAGACATCCCAATCCAACAAAGAGGCAGCCTTATACATTCAGCAAAGAGACAGCGCAATCTAGTAAACAGATGGCCTCATATATTCAGCTAAGAGACATCCCAATCCAACAAAGTTACGGCCTCATATATTCAGCAAAGAGACAGCGCAATCTAGTAAAATAGATGGCCTCATATATATTCAGCAAAGAGACATCCCAATCCAACCAAGGTAAGGCCTCATATATTCAGCAAAGAGACAGCGCAATCTAGTAAATAGATGGCTTCATATATTCAGCAAAGAGACATCCCAATCCAACAAAGTTATGGCCTCATATATTCAGCAAAGAGTCATCCCAGTTCAGGTAAGAGACATCCCAATCCAGCAAAGTTACGGCCTCATATATTCAGCAAAGAGACATCCCAATTCAGCTAAGAGACATCCCAATCCAACAAAGTTACAGTCTCATATATTCAGCAAAGAGACAGCGCAATCTAGTAAAATAGATGGCCTCATATATTCAGCAAAGAGACAGTGCAATCTAATAAATAGATGGCCTCATATATTTAGCAAAGAGACATCCCAATCCAACAAAGTCACAACCTCATAGATTCCGCAAAGAGACAGCGTAATCTAATAAATAATTGGCCTCATATATTCAGCTAAGAGACATCCCGATCCAACAAAGTTATGGCCTCATATATTTAGCAAAGAGACATCCCAGTTCAGGTAAGAGACATCCCAATCCAGCAAAGTTACGGCCTCATATATTCAGCAAAGAGACAGCGCAATCTAGTAAATAGATGGCCTCATATATTCAGCTAAGAGACATCCCAATCCAAAAAAGTTATGGCCTCATATATTCAGCAAAGAGACAGCGCAATCTAATAAATAGGTGGCCTCATATATTCAGCAAAGAGACACCCCAATCCAACAAAGTTACAGCCTTATATATTCAGCAAAGAGACAGTGCAATCTAGTAAATAGATGGCTTCATATTTTCAGCAAAGAGACATTCCAATCCAATAAAGTTACGGCCTCATATATTTAGCAAAGAGACATCCCAATCCAACAAAGTCACAACCTCATAGATTCCACAAAGAGACAGCGTAATCTAATAAATAATTGGCCTCATATATTCAGCTAAGAGACATCCCAATCCAACAAAGTTATGGCCTCATATATTCAGCAAAGAGACATTCCAGTTTAGCTAAGAGACATCCCAATCCAACAAAGAGGCAGCCTTATACATTCAGCAAAGAGACAGCGCAATCTAATAAATAGATGGCCTCATATATTCAGCAAAGAGACATTCCAATCCAATAAAGTTACAGCCTCATATATTCAGCAAAGAGACATCCCAATCCAACAAAGAGGCAGCCTTATACATTCAGCAAAGAGACAGCGCAATCCAGCAAAAATACAGCTCTTCTCTGGGGCCACCCTGCTTTAGCAATTGCTATTTACTACAGCAGCCACATGAAAATTAAATGGAGAGTAAAATTCTGTCTATAAGATTCTGGCACCGTCCCCTGAAAATATAAAAGCTATGTAAATATCTGGCGGGAAGAGGAACAGGGACGGGAGGGGGGAGAGGGGAAGGGGAGAGGAAAGGGTACGAGGAAGTGAGGGGGGAAGGAAAATTGTGGCAACCAGTCCTGGAAATGGGGATTTATATGTGCCCAAGCATAACAAGCAAAATAGGTTAAAAGGAATTAATCCATATTTATTCAAAGTACAAAAGGATAAGTGAGAACACTGTCACAAAGTATAAATGACAGTACATGCATATGATGTGTCACATGACCCAGTAAGTGGACCATATGATCTAGTTGTGGACCTACGCGTTTCGCTCACAATCGCTGAGCTTCTTCAGGATCCAATTATATATGCGTACAGAAAAAACCTTTATGATAAAACAATGTCCTTAGCATAACATCATTCGAGCAGTATCATAGGTAAGTAATGGAATCTTGAATTTTTACACTGAGATTGATGCTGGTGTGGCCGGTCTCAGACCATCTTGGAGGTGAAGATGCTGGATGTGGAGATCCTGGGCTGGTGTGATTACACGTGGTCTGCGGTTGTGAGGCCGGTTGGATGTACTGCCAAATTCTCTGAAACCCCTTTGGAGACGGCTTATGGTAGAGAAATGAACATTCAATTCACGGACAACAGCTCTGGTGGACATTCCTGCAGTCAGCGTGCCAATTGGACGCTCCTTCACATTTTAGAGTGGCCTTTTATTGTGGGCAGCCTAAGGCACACCTGTGCAATAATCATGCTGTCCAATCAGCATCTTGATATGCCACACCTGTGAGGTGGATGGATTATCTCGACAAAGGAGAAGCGCTCACTAACACAGATTTAGACAGATTTGTGAACAATATTGGAGAGAATTCGGCCTTTTCTGTACATAGAAAAAGTCTTAGATATTTGAGTTCAGCTCATGAAAAATGGGGGCAAAAACTAAAGGTGTTGCATTTATAATTTTGTTCAGTGTAATATATACCTATGTAGCACCCTCCCAGATAGGTGCTAGGTAAAATATATGTGGGCCCTGTTCTGCTTATCAGGAGAGCCTGATTTGTTAGTTAGCCTGTCACATGCTTCCAGGTGTGACATATTAAGTCTGGGGAGTCTCCCCACTGTATCCAATGAGGGATCTTGTTGGACAGTGGAGGAAACCTAGCCAATAGCACAGGGTTTATGACTGTCCCAGTGGGTCGGGCATTGCTGCAATGCATCCCGGGATTGAGAATAAATCCTGAGGGGGCATATGACAGAGTGTCTTTTGGCAGAAGCAAAGTCCCAGGAGGAGTTGGACTCCTGCTGAAGTGAGGAAGGTGGTCCAGGCGGTCGGCCTAGGGACCAGGGGTTGAGATGAGCTGCAGAGGATCCATAGTGTGCTGACCAAGTGGAGCTGCTGGGCAGAAGACTTCAGGAAAAACAGTATCGTGAGTACTCCAGGATCTGCCCAGGGGTCCGCCTAAGAGAGGGGGCCACTCCAGAGAGGTCAAAGGGGATCAAGGAGCCAGCTCACCCAGAGTGTTACAGTAAAGGGGGTGCAAAATAGTAAAGCCCTGAAGATTAGGGATAAAGGGGGTGCCAGGAAGGGCCCTGAAGTTGTTCAGCAGTGCAGTCTACTTCAAAGTACAGCTTGCCTTAGGAAAGGATTACCTCGGGAAGCTTATTAACTCTTTCACAGCCAAGGGCAAAGTGAAACAGCGGCCTAGCCGTGACAAGCTCAACCCAGCATTACTCAGCTTTAACCAGCGTTTTTCAAGGCAGATTGTGCTTTGTTCTAGTCAGTTGGAGTATCCCACTCATCCCTTCTCCCATCCAAGTTCCAAATAAAACCTAAAAACCAAAGAAACTGGACTGGTCCTTGTCTCAGGTAAAAACACTTGGAAACATGTCAAATTGTTCTACTGTTGCTAATGGTAACCCAGGGGAACCCGTCTTCAGCAGCTCCCAAGAGAGTAGTGCTACATATATTACATAGTTACATAGTTAGTCAGGTTGAAAAAAGACACAAGTCCATCCGGTTCAACCAAAAAAAAAAAAAAAACAGTATTGAAAACCCAACCGTACAATCCCATATACACAATCCTTTACCCGCTGTTGATCCAGAGGAAGGTGAAAATAAACCACAGCAAAGCATGATCCAATTTACTACAGCAGGGGAAAAAAATTCCTTCCTGATCCCCCGAGAGGCAATCGGATTTTCCCTGGATCAACTTTACCTAAAAAAAAAAGTTAGTACCCAGTTATATTATGTACACCAGGAAAGAATCCTGGACTTTTTTAAAGCGATCTACTGAGCTGGCCAGAATCACCTATGGAGGGAGTCTATTCCACATTTTCACAGCTCTTACTGTGAAGAAACCTTTCTGTATTTGGAGACGAAATCTGTTTTCCTCTAGACGTAAAGAGTGCCCCCTTGTCCTCTGTGATGACCTTAAAGTGAACAACTCAACACCAAGTTCATTATATGGACCCCTTATGTATTTATACATAGAGATCATATCCCCCCTTATGTATTTATACATGGAGATCATATCCCCCCTTATGTATTTATACATGGAGATCATATCCCCCCTTATGTATTTATAGATGGAGATCATATCCCCCCTTATGTATTTATAGATGGTGATCATATCCCCCCTTATGTATTTATACACAGAGATCATATCCCCCCTTATGTATTTATACACAGAGATCATATCCCCCCTTATGTATTTATACATGGAGATCATATCCCCCCCCTTATGTATTTATACGTGGTGATCATATCCCCCTTATGTATTTATACATGGAGATCATATCCCCCCTTATGTATTTATACATGGAAATCATATCCCCCCTTATGTATTTATAGATGGTGATCATATCCCCTCCTTATGTATTTATACACAGAGATCATATCCCCCCTTATGTATTTATACATGGAGATCATATCCCCCCCCTTATGTATTTATACATGGTGATCATATCCCCCTTATGTATTTATACATGGAGATCATATCCCCCCTTATGTATTTATACATGGAAATCATATCCCCCCTTATGTATTTATAGATGGTGATCATATCCCCTCCTTATGTATTTATGCGTGGTGATCATATCCCCCTTATGTATTTATATGTGGAGATCATATCCCCCCCTTATGTATTTATACATGGAGATCATATCCCCCCCCTTATGTGTTTATACGTGGTGATCATATCCCCCCTTATGTATTTATACATGGAGATCATATCCCCCCTTATGTATTTATACATGGAGATCATATCCCCCCTTATGTATTTATAGATGGTGATCATATCCCCCCCTTATGTATTTATACATGGAGATCATATCCCCCCTTATGTATTTATAGATGGTGATCATATCCCCCCTTATGTATTTATACATGGAGATCATATCCCCCCCTTATGTATTTATACATGGAGATCATATCCCCCCCTTATGTATTTATACGTGGTGATCATATCCCCCTTATGTATTTATATGTGGAGATCATATCTCCCCTTATGTATTTATACATGGTGATCATATCCCCCCTTATGTATTTATACATGGTGATCATATCCCCCCTTATGTATTTATACATGGTGATCATATCCCCCCTTATGTATTTATACATGGTGATCATATCTCCCCTTATGTATTTATACATGGAGATCATATCCCCCTTTATGTATTTATACATGGAGATCATATCCCCCCTTATGTATTTATACACGTTGATCATATCCCCCCTTAATCTCCTCTTCTCAAGAGAGAATAAATTCAGTTCCTCTAATCTTTCCTCATAGCTGAGCTCCTCCATGCCTCTTATCAGTTTGGTTGCCCTTCTCTGCACTTTCTCCAGTTCCCCGATATCCTTTTGAAGAACTGGTGCCCAAAACTGAACTGCATATTCCAGATGAGGTCTTACTAATGATCTGTACAGGGGGAAAATTATATCTCTCTCTCTGGAGTCCATGGCTCTCCTAATACAAGAAAGGACTTTGCTTGTGTCAGGTCACCTGTGGCCAGGTGACGACTGCACCCTGTTGGAGGCAGGGGTGCAGCGCAAGGTAGTGAACCCAGTAGCTGACTGCTGCGGATGGACAGGAACGTGAGCCCAAGATTCCCCAGGGTGTGGAGTCTAAGACCCAGCAGGTGTTCACCAGAGCCTCTAGTGGTGAGGATGGACTTGGCTGCAGCTGGGCCCAGGTCGCGGCCCCTGGGGTCCCCTGGGTCACTCTCCATAGGGAGAGAGGGGAAGCAGTCACTCAGGACACAAGGGATAGTGATGGGTAAGCCGAGGTCGGGACAACAGGCAGACGAGGGTAACCAAGGAACAGGCCAAAGGTCAGGGTTACAGGCAAACAGGAGTAGTCAGAGACGAGCCAAAAAAAGAGCCATAAGGGGAGTCTGGCCTCTAATGCAGACATGAAGGAGCAGGTAAGCTGCCAAACACTATTGCAAGTCCATGACAATCTTTTTATTTTTTACATTTAAAAAATCTTACAAAAAAATTTAGTACATGAGAAACAAGTGACAAAATGTCCCTAATAGGTCCATATAAAAAAAAAAATGCAAAAAAGGTGAATTCCCCCAACTACTTGCTGTCCAGTTCCATAGAGAGTAAAAACAGCATTGATGTTTCCTTGTAGTGGGGATATCCGACGCGTTTCAAAGTGCAAAACAAAATCTTCCTCAGGTTTTTGGACTTTCCCCCAAAGGACCAAAAAAACTGCACGCAGTCACTAACTTTCAGCTCCAGGGTCTTTACTCACACGGCCTCAGGACCATCGGTTGCCTCCTTCAGATATCCACCGGGCAGTCCCCAGTGAGGGAGATATGAACTTGGACCACCATAAGTCAGCTGGACACCTTTCCCCCACCTTTCCCCAACCTAGATTAGGTTAAAAAAGGAGCGCTCGCTGGTATTCCACCGCAGTGCGCATGCTCCGAAACGCGTCGTCAGCACGCCGGAAGATCCATAGACGGCGAGTGCGGCTCACCCTGCGCCTCACCCTGCGGTCCTAGCCTCAGTCTGACTTCAGACACACCACCCCACTTCCTGCAGGACAGGAACCGGAAGGACGCTGAGGATTACTGACCATCAGCGGTGGCCCCATGCCAATCATGGATGCCGGAGGACCTATTCACCTACATTTACTTTTTTGATGTAAGTTTTTAATGTACCTTGCTCATTAAATGTTACAGTCTGTACTCAGAGGCGCCTGTTTTCTCTCTTTGTATCTAGCATGTCTGGAGATTGCTTCCGCTCCCCACTAGGCTGGCCCTGAGTCCATGGACTGCTTCTTTTCCCACATCAAAGACTATTAGGGCAGCCTACATGGCTTCCCCACGGACTACCATTTAGTATGCTATCTGCTTGCGCCACAGTGTATATACTTTTTATCACTTGTCTGCTGCTTGGGCGTCACTCAGAGATGATGTCGCATACCTGACTATTTAGATCACCTGATGGGTTACAGTCCTTGCCCTTGTGTTTGTGCTCCAGGTGCATCACTGCTAGTTCTCCGTGTTCCTCTGTGCATGACCTGGCTTGGCTGACGACTTTCCTGGCTCTCGATCTCGCATCAGCTTACGTCCCCGCATTGGCAGACGACCCGGCATTGGCTGACGACTTGGCATCGGCTGACTACCCGGCATCGGCTGACGACTTGGCATCGGCAGACGACCCGGCATCGGCTGACGACCCGGCATTGGCTGACGACTTGGCATCAGCTGACTACCCGGCATCGGCTGACGACTTGGCAACGGCAGACGACCCGGCATTGGCTGACGACTTGGCATCAGCTGACTACCCGGCATCGGCTGACGACTTGGCAACGGCAGACGACCCGGCATTGGCTGACGACTTGGCATCGGCTGACTACCTGAGTCTGGACTCGACCCCAGCTTGGATGACTACCCACTTCCAGACTTGATCCCAGCTTGGAGGACCACCTGCTTCTGGACTTTACCCCGGCTATTCCTGATTTTGCTCCTCTCTCTTGCTGTGCGTTTATTGTTGCTGCTCTAATAAACTGCTTTATTTTACTTGCATCTTCGTGTGGTCTGGTTTCCTGGCACCCTGAAGAGATCCAAACAAACTGTAAGACTAAACTTTTGCAGATAGGACCAGGTGTTAACCCCTTCCCTGCCAGTGTCATTATTACAGTAACAGTGCATATTATTTAGCACCGATTATTGTAGTAATGTCACTGGTCCCCCCCAAAAGTGTCAAAAATGTCAGTTAGGGGTCCGATCTGTCCGCCGCAATGTCGCAGTCCCGCAAAAAATCTCAGATCGCCGCCATTACTAGTAAAAAATAAGAAAATAAATAAAAATGACATAAAAATGACATCAATGAAAATCTTTTCCCTTGTTTGTAGATGCGATAACTTTTGTACAAACCAATCAATATACGCTTATTGGGATTTTTTTTTACCAAAAATATGTAGCAGAATACAAATTGGCCTAAAATGATGAAAAATTTTGATTTTTAATTAATTAATTAACTATTTTATTTTTTTATTTGGGAATGTTATATAGCAGAAAGTAAAAAAATTTTGTTTTTTTTTTTCTTCAGAATTGTCGCTCTTATTTATGCAGCCATACACATCGCCGCTATACACGGATTTCAGATGGGTGACATGTGACTGAGAAGGAGCCTCGGGCAGGAAGGCCGGTCTCTCTTGGCCGCTGACAGAATAACATAACTGGACCCAGGAGGGATTATTATTACAAGAAACAGAACATGTGCCCTCTGCTTCTCATTATTAGGCTTCTTGGCCCGGTGATCAGACAGACACAACATCTCTGTCGGCGAAGAGGGCCTTCCACAGCCTCCCAACCAGAAACCAGTCTTTGTCATATTTCCATTTATATCTTATTTAACCAGTTATGGACCGCCCCGCACAGATATACTGCGGCAGGGCGACCCTCCTGTGCAAAATCACGTACCTGTACGTGATTTCGTGCACTGGGGCACGGGCCTACGGCCCGCTCCCGCTGTGATTGGACACAGCGGTAGCCAATCAGTGGGTCCGGCGGACGCGATGTCCACCGGGACACGCCAGTCATTCTCAGGAGAGGCAGAATGGCAGTCTGCCTACGTAAACAAGGCAGACCGCCGTTCTCTCAGAGAGGAAGATGGAGATCCTGTGTTCCTGCTAAGCAGAAACACGGATCTCTGTCTTCCCCCAGTAACAGCGCCTCCCCCACACAGTTAGAAACAGTGATCGACCAATATTGTTTTTTTAATGCCGATACCGATTTTTTGGTCATAGGATATCGATATCGGCCGATATTTTCGGACATGTAAAAAGCATTTTTTTTTTTTACAGGTCCTGTTGGGGAGGGATCTGGGGGTCTAAAAGACCCCAAACCCCTCCTCTGCACTGAAAAGCACTCAAAACGCCAAGTTTGGCTGTTTTGAATGCTGTCAGTTTTTTTTAATTTGGCGCCGATCAGCGCCATGTTTACATGGAGACCCTATCAGAGGCGATTGCGGCTTTGATCGGGTCTTCTCTTGGGCGGCCGTGCAGGTAGGATGCCCGGGTCTCCCGGTGGGACGGGAGACCCGGTGAGCCGCAGAAGGCGGCGGGGGGGCCCCTCCCTCTCCTTGTAATGACAGCCGAGCAGCTTTTCAGCTGCATCGGTAGTCATTACAAGACAGCCGACCGTCGGCTATGGACGCCAGTACCGGGGTGATGCCTCTAGCTGCAGGCATCACTCCGGTACAGCACTTTCCCGAAATATCGGCAATATTGGTAACCTCTGGGGGGCCGATTCCGATATACCGGGGAAAGTGCAGATCGGCCCTCGATATATCGGTGGTGCCGATAATCGGTCGATCCCTAGTTAGAAAGCACTCCATAGGAGCACATTTAACCCTTTGATTGCCCTTGATGTTAACCCCTTACCTGCCAGTGTCATTAGTACAGTGACAGTGTCTTTTTTTTTTTTTTTTTTTTTTTAGCACTGATTAGCACTGTATTAGTGTCACTGGTGTTAAAAGTGTCAGTGAGTGTCTGATTTGTCCACTGCAATATCGCAGTCCCGCTATAAGCCGCTGACCGCCGCCATTACTAGTAAGAAAAAATAAATAAATAAAAATTAAAAAAATATATCCCACAGTTTGTATAACTTTTGTGACCAATCAATCAATACACACTTATTGGGATTTTTTTTACCAAAAATATGTAGCAAAATAGAAATTGGCCTAAATTGATAAAGAAATTCGATTTTTTAAATTTTTATTGAAAATGTTTTATAGCAGAAAATAAAAAATATTGTTTTTTTATACAAAATTTTTCAAATAATTTTTATGCTTCTTGAACAAAAAATAAAAACCGCAGAGATGATCAAATACCACCAAAAGAAAGTTCTACTTGTGGGGGAAAAAAGGACATCAATTTTATTTGGGTACAGCGTCGCATGACCACGCAATTGTCAGTTAAATTAATGCAGTGCCGTATCGAAAAAAAATGGCCTGTTCATGAAGGGGGGTAAACCTTCCAGGGCTGAAGTGGGTAAAGTGATTGTAAAGTCTCATTTGTTAAAAAAAATAAAATAACAAGCATGTTATACTTCCTCCTCTGTGCAGTTGGTTTTGCACAGAGCAGCCCAGGTCCTCCTCTTCTCGGGTCCCTTGTTGCTGCTCCTGGCCCCTCCCTCCTATTGAGTGCCCCCACAGCAAGAAGCTTGCTATGGGGGCACCCGAGCCGAGCTGCAGCTCCGTGTGTCCACTCAGACACAGGGCTGCCGTTCCACCCCGCCCCCTTTCTCTCCTGATTGGCTCACTGACTTTGATTGACAGCCACGGGAGCCAATTGGCTGTATCCCAGCCAATCAGGAAGGAGAGTCCCAGGATGGCCAAGGGACTCGTGGACATCGCCAGACAGAGAGGGGGCACAGGTATGTATTAGGGGTGCTGGGGGGCTGCTACACCCTTTTTATCTTAATGCATAGAATGCACTTTCTGACTTTACAGAAGCAATCAATCAATCAGATTCCAATCTCTCCACCATAGCCAAGACCAAAGAGCTGTCCAAGGATGTCAGGGACAAGATTGTAGACCTACACAAGGCTGGAATGGGCTAGAAGAACATCGCCAAGCAGCTTGGTGAGAGAGTGACAACAGTTGGTGCGATTATTCGCAAATGGAAGAAACACAAAATAACTGTCAATCTCCCTCGGTCTGGGGCTCAATGGAAGATCTCACCTTGTGGAGTTTAATGATCATGAGAACGGTGAGGAATCAGCTTGGAACTACACGGGAGAATCTTGTCAATGATCTCAAGGCAGCTGGGACCATCGACCCAAGAAAACAATTGGTAACGCACTACGCCGTGAAGGAAATCCTGCAGCACCCGCAAGGTCCCCCTGCTCAAGAAATCACATGTACAGCCCGCCTGAAGTTTGCTAATGAACATCTGAATGATTCAGAGGAGAACTGGGTGAAAGTGCAGTGGTCAGATGAGACCAAAATCGAGCTCTTTGGCATCAACTCAACTAAATATGTTTGGAGGAGGAGGAATGCTGCCTATGACCCCAGCAGGGCCTGCCCTACCATGGGTCCCGGTGGGACCATGGGACCCAGGCGGCACTTAGAGAGGGGCGGCCCCCGGCCGCCTCTTCTCTTCGGCTATTGCTAAAAACAAAAAAAAAAAAGGTCCGCCGCCGCCGCCGCTCGGAAAAGCCCATAAATGTTTGGCTATTTCTGGGAATAGCCGAACATGTACGGATTTTACCGAGCGGCGGCGGCGCATGCGCAGTGTGCATGTCAGGCCGGCCGCTGACTTTTTTTTTTGCCGCCGGTGTTGTGCCGACGTTGGTTTCCCCAAGATTTCCAGTTTCTCCCGACACTCGGCTCTGATCTGAACTCCGCCTCTTGCCTCCCCAGCACACATGGATTCCGCCCCTCCAGCTTCCTCCAGCCTTCTGCACTCCAGCTCTGAGCTCCGCCTCCCCAGCACACATGGATTCCGCCCCTCCAGCTTCCTCCAGCCTTCTGCACTCCAGGTCTGCCTCCCCAGCCATTTTTAAATCCTAAGGCGCCCTTTAGGAACAGGTAAGTGAGACTGCTCCACACACAGCCACACTACCTGCCATTATGCGGGGCTGCAGGCATACTACAGAAGATGCAGTGCTGCGGGCATGGTACATGCCCACAGCACTGCATCTCCTGTAGTATGCCCGCAGACCCACATTCTCCTCTGCCATGCCCGCAGCACTGCATTCTCTTGCACCATGCCCACAGCCCTGCATTCTCATGCACCATGCCCGCACCCTGCATTCTCCTATACCATGCCCGCAGCCCCGCATTCTCCTGCACCATGCCCGAAGCCCTGCATTCTCCTGTACCATGCCCGCAGACCCGCATTCTCCTCTACCATGCCCGCAGCACTGCATTCTCTTGCACCATGCCCGCAGCCCCGCATTCTCCTGCACCATGCCCACAGCCCTGAATTCTCATGCACCATGCCCGCACCCTGAATTCTCCTGTACCATACCCACAGCCCCGCATTCTCCTGCACCATGCCCGCAGCTATCTATACTGGTATGGACTTGGTATGTGTTAGGACAATATGGACTGGGTAATGTGTTAGGATCTATACTGGTATGGACTATACTGGTATGGACTCTGTAATGTGTTAGGATGGTATGGACTGGGTAATGTGTAAGGATGGTATGGACTGGGTACTGTGTTAGGATCTATACTGGTATGGACTGGGTAATGTGTTAGGATCTATACTGGTATGGACTGGGTAATGTGTTAGGATCTATACTGGTATGGACTGCGTAATGGGTAGGATGGTATGGACTGGGTAATGTGTTAGAATCTATACTGGTATGGACTGGGTAATGTGTTAGGATCTATACTGGTATGGACTGGGTAATGTGTTAGGATCTATACTGGTATGGACTGGGTAATGTGTTAGGATCTCTACTGGTATGGACTGGGTACTGTGTTAGGATCTATACTGGTATGGACTGGGTAATGTGTTAGGATCTATACTGGTATGGACTGGGTAATGTGTTAGGATCTATACTGGTATGGACTGGGTAATGTGTAGGATGGTATGGACTGGGTAATGTGTTAGAATCTATACTGGTATGGACTGGGTAATGTGTTAGAATCTATACTGGTATGGACTGGGTAATGTGTAGGATGGTATGGACTGGGTAATGTGTTAGGATCTATACTGGTATGGACTGGGTAATGTGTTAGGATCTATACTGGTATGGACTGGGTAATGTGTTAGGATCTATACTGGTATGGACTGGGTAATGGGTTAGGATCTATACTGGTATGGACTGGGTAATGTGTTAGGATCTATACTGGCATGGACTGGGTAATGTGTTAGGAAGGAAAGGATGCCACATTGTTTTATGTAAATGAAAATTATACTTTGGCCTCAAGTTTTCAATTCCCTTTTCAATTTCCTGTAATTCTCTCTTTATGAAGTAGACCCTATAATCTGATAAGTAGGCGGAGATTAATTATGCGGAGTGGGCGGAGCTTCATGGAAGTGGGTGTGGTAAGTAATTGATAGCTGCGCTGCAAAGTGTCCCTGGAAATTTTTTTTCAAATGTTGGCAACTATGCGATGGACGGGACCATGTACCATCAAATCTTGGGTGAGAACCTCTTTCACTCAGCCAGGGTATTGAAAATGGGTTGTGGATGGGTATTCCAGCATGACAATGATCCAAAACACACGGCCAAGGCAACAAAGAAGTGGCTCAAGAAGAGGCACATTAAGGTCCTTTAGTGGCCTAGCCAGTCTCCAGACCTTAATTCCATAGAAAATATGTGGAGGGAGCTGAAGGTTGGAGTTACCAAATGTCAGCTTCCAAACCTTAATGACTTGGAGAGGATCTGCAAAGAGGAGTGGACAAAATCCCTCCTGAGATGTGTGCAAACCTGGTGGCCAACTACAGGAAACATCTGACCTCTGTGATTGCCAACAAGGGTCTTGCCACCAAGTACTAAGTCCTGTTTTGCGAAGGGGTCAAATAATTATTTCACTTATTAAAATGAAAATCAATTTAGAACTTTTTTGAAATGCATTTTTCTGGATATTTTTGTTGTTATTCTGTCTCTCACTGGTAAAATAGCCCTACCATTAAAATTATAGACTGATTATTTCTTTATCAGTGGGCAAACGTACAAAATCAGCAGGGGATCAAATACTTTTTTCCCTCACTGTGTACCTCAACATTGTGACTTCACAGAGCCAATATACACCAGTATATAATAATTACAGCTGGGACATCATTGGCCATGTATGTTGACATCCATAGATGTTGGCCAATTTGTTTTAAATTCCCACCAGCCTTGTACTTCCAGTCATAGCACATGAAGAATATGAAGCGTCCATAGTCAGTATGGGTTTAGTGGTCTATTTGGGGTTAATCTCTGGGATAGGTCACATGGAAGGAGTGAAAAATAATATACTGTATGTGATCATTTCAAGGCTGTTTCGCTGTTAAAATAAATTTGAGGAATGTGTTTTTGCTTAGGACCAACTAATGAAACGGTCATGTTGTATAACAAAACGTTTCCACGTGTATTGCTGAATCACACGCCTGCCGCCTCGGCCTTCCGCCACCACAGAGCGAGATTTGGAAGCATGGAAACCAGGCCTTTACCTTCACTCCTACTCTCTGCTAATAAAGTGGTTCTAAAGGCTCAAGGTTTTTTACCTTCTGTGTGCAGCAGTTCCCCCCTAATACTTACTTGAGCCCCATCGTGATCTAGCGATGTGCATGTGAGCCTCGGCTCTCTGAGGACTCCCCCTCCTCATTGGCTGAGACAGCAGCGGGTGCCATTGGCTGTCAATCACAGCCACTGGGCCAATGAAAAGAAAGAGGGGTGGGGCTAAGCCACAGGTCTGTATCTGAATGGACACACAGAGAAGTGGCTCTGGAGCGAACCTGCTTAGGTGCCTCCACAGTTTGCTCTGGGGGCACGTGGCAGGAGGGAGGAGCTAGGAGCGATGGGGACCCGAGATGAAGAGTGGATCGGGGCTGCTCTGTACAAAACCACTGCACAGAGGTGATAAGTATATGTTTGTTGTTTATTTAAAAAAAAAAATCCAACAACTTGCTTTTACTATCACTTTAATACTTATATTATATCGTCAAATTAAAGAAACAGAGGCAATTATCTATAGCGGGGAGTCTGATCTGGGAGTGCCTATACTTCTTGGGAGTATAAGAACCAAATTATGGGGACATGGGAACATAATGATGGGGACATGGGAACAAAACTATCAGGGTATGGGAACAAAATGAGGGGGGTACAAGTTTGAAATGATAGGGATATGGGAACAACATAATGGGGGTATGGGAGCCAAATGATGGGGTATAGGAACAAAACGAGGGGGAAACAGGAACAAAATGATGGGGTTATGGGAACAAAGTGATGGAGGAATGGAAACAAATGATCTGGGATGGGAACTAAATGATAGGGGTATGGAAACCAAATTTGGCGGGGTTCAGGAACCAAATAATGGGGATATGGTGAAAAAAATGATACGGGTACAGAACCCAAATGATAGGATTAGAGAGAAAAAACGATAGGGGCACAGAAATAAAATGATGGGGGCATGGGAACAAAATTACCTGGGAATGGCACAAAATGGCGGGGGAACGGTAATACAATATTGGGGGATTGAAACCAAATAATTGAGAATGGGAACAAAATGATGAGGGTGTGGGAACCAAATGATCGGGGTACAGGGCATGAATGATGGGCATATGAGGAACAAAATGATAGGGGCACAGAACCTGAAATGATGGGGGTTTAGAAACAAAATAATGGGGGGTATGTGTGTCAAATGATGGGGAGATAGGAACAAAATGAGAGGGGGATACAGGGGCAAAATGATGGGGGCATGGGAACAAAATGATGGAGAAATGGGAAAAGAATGGAAATAGAATTGGGGGGGCTGGAACCAAATGATTGTGGATGAGAACAAAATGATGGGGGTACAGGGCACCAATAATGCGCAAAGGGCAAAAAATAATAGGGGTACAGAATCCAAATGATGGGAGTAGAGAGAAAAACACGATAGGCGCACAGAACCTAAATGATGGGGGTATAGAAACAAAATGATGGGGGCATGGGAACAAAATTATTGGGAATGGGAAACAATGGTGGGGGAATAGTAACAAAATGGTGGGGGATTGGAATCAAATGTTTGAGGATGGAACAAAATGATGGGGGTATGGGAACCAAATGATCGGGGTACAGGACACGATTGATAGAGATATGGGAAAAAAAATGATAGGGGCACAGACCCCAAATGATGGAGGTTTAGAGACAATTGCCAGCTGGTGTCCATCTAGAGCTAATGCCAATTAGATATCCATTGAAGCACAATTATCCAGTATTAGTTTGATACAGCTGCCTAAAATGTAACATACATTTGTTAAGCCACCTCAGTACCAACATGTTTCACCCCTTCATTACCAGGACTTTTTAAAGTCTTCAGTGCTGTGATAGTTTGACTGACAATTACTCATGCAACACTACACTGATTAATTATATACGGTATTTAGATGGATAAACCTTTTGTGTTGTACTTAGTAACCCCTAGTTTTTTTTGTTTTTTGTTTTTTTGTACTGTATAAAGGAAAAAAGACCAAAAGATTCTGTTAAAAGTAAAAAAGGTCCCCTTTTTTGGAAAGAAGACACCCCATGGTGATCAAATTTTTTGCCCCAATCTGAAAGAGCAGGTTTCCTGATCTCCCTGGCCAGGTAATGTCGGCCTTTGCTTGCATTCTGGGATGCTGTGATTGGTCACCACCGTCATGTAGCACAGTGCTGCTAATTAAATATTATTACCGTATTTATCGGCGTATAACACGCACCTAAATTTTAGGAGAGAAATTTCAGGAAGAAAGCTGAAATTTAAAATAAACAGCTTTGAACTCAGAACATTTTTTTTTTTAATCAAATGCAGTCTCACCAGTGCACACGAATGCAGCCTCGCCAGCGCAGTGTCCATCATTGCAGCCTCGCCAGCTTAGTGTCCATCATTGCAGCCTCGCCAGCGCAGTGCCCATACAAGCAGCCTCGCCAGCGCGGTGCCCATACAAGCAGCCTCGCCAGCGCGGTGCCCATACAAGCAGCCTCGCCAGCGCAGTGCCCATAGTTGCAGCCTCACCAGTGCAGTGCCCATAGTTGCAGCCTCGCCAGCGCAGTGCCAGTAATTACAGCCTCGCCAGCGCAGTGCCAGTAATTGCAGCCTCGCCAGCGCAGTGCCAGTAATTACAGCCTCGCCAGCGCAGTGCCAGTAATTGCAGCCTCGCCAGCGCAGTGCCAGTAATTGCAGCCTCGCCAGCGCAGTGCCAGTAATTACAGCCTCGCCAGCGCAGTGCCAGTAATTACAGCCTCGCCAGCGCAGTGCCAGTAATTACAGCCTCGCCAGCGCAGTGCCAGTAATTGCAGCCTCGCCAGCGCAGTGCCAGTAATTGCAGCCTCGCCAGCGCAGTGCCAGTAATTGCAGCCTCGCCAGCGCCATTGATTCTATCTGGATCACTTTTTAAAAAGTCCAGGAAGCAGCGCCGAGAAGGGGGCGGGCGGGGCCGAGGAGAAGGAAGGACGCACACGCTGTCCTCGGAAGTCCCGGCGCCTATGATAGACGTCGACATAGGAGGCGGGACTTCCAAGGACAGCGCGTCCTTACTTCTCCTCTGCCCCGCCCGCCCCCTTCTACATCTCGGCGCTGCTTCCTGGACTTTTTTTTTTCCATATCGGCGTATAACACGCACTGCTGCTTTTTCCTCCTTTTTTTAGGAGGAAAAATTGCGTGTTATACGCCAATAAATACAGTAGTTAACTCTTATAAGACTACAAATGGTAAATGAACAGTTAGGCACCATAACGACTTCATCTAAATGAAGTTTTTATGGTGTCAGGAGGTCCCTGAGCGTTGTCTTACCTTGTTGGAATTAACAGTTCTCGAAGGTATGTTTCATTTTCAAGACAGTTTTATAAATGGGAGTCACTGAATGGCTTAGACCAGCCTTTCTCAACCTTTTCAACACAGAGGAACCCTTGAAATAAATTTCTGGTCTCGGGGAACCCCTGCTAAAAATTAAAAACCTACAACTAATGACACATTAGTGTGACAGTCAGTGGGAAGAATGCTCCTTACTCTTCTCATCATTGGGAAGAATTACCCCCTTACAGATCGCTAAAAGGAACAATGGTGTCATTGGAAACTTATCTGAGAGGCAGAAATTGCCCATTGCTCAAGGAACCCCTAGCAACCTCAGGAGAAACCCTAGGGTTCCACGGAACCCTGGTTGAGAAACCCTGGCTTAGAGAGTCAGCTAACGCACTCAGCCAATCAGAGGCGCCACTGGCTGGCCCTGCAAGAGTTTTCCAATTATAGAGAGATTTCTAAACTGGAAGAGCCAGGATGCTGGCAGATTGGTGCTGGGACACAGACTTTGGGGTTAGACTTAGGGATCGACCGATATCGTTTTTTCATTGCCGATACCGATATTTTGTTCATCACGTATCGGTATCGGCCGATATGGGCCGATATTTTCGTACATTTAAAAAAAATGTTTTTTTAATTTTTTTTACTTGACAGGTACTCTTGTGGAGGGATCTGGGGGGGTCTAAAAGACCCCAAACCTCTCCTCTGCACTTAAAAGCATTCAAAACGCCAAGTTTGGCTGTTTTGAATGCTGTAATTTTTTTGAATCTGTCGCCGAGTACCCGGAAGTGAAGTCATGACATCACTTCCGGGTTTTTGCATGGAGACCCGATCAGAGCCGAATATGGCTTTGATTGGGTCTTTGGCGGCCGCGCAGGCTGGTTGCCTGGGTCTCCTGGTGGGACAAGAGACCCGGGCGAGCCGTGGAAGGCGGCGGTAGGGGGGGGGGGGCGTCCCCTCCCGCTCCTTGTAATGACAGCCGATCGGCTTCTCAGCCGCATCAGTTGTCATTACAAGACAGCCGACCGTTGTCTATGGACGCCGGTACCGGGGTGATGCCTCTACCTGCAGGCATCACTCCAGTACACCTTTCCTGAAATATCGGCAATATCGGTAACCTCAGGTGCCGATTCCAATATATCGGGGAAAGTGCAGATCAGCCCTCAATATATCGGCTTTGCAGATAATTGGTCAATCCCTAGTTAAATTGTTCGAGAATGGTTAGCCATTGCACCATAACAACTTCATTTAGATTAGGTTGCTTTGGTGCCTGGAGTGTTCCTTTAATATTCCAAGCACATGTCATTTTTATGGGACCAATTAAAGCTAAAAGCTGAAGATCTATTTGTGATTAGATGATAGGATTAATACATATAGAACTTAGAGGGGAGCAGTGTGCTTATACACAATGGGTCATATGCATAAAGAGCAGTTCTGGGGCAAAGAGTTTTTTGTATTTCTGATTTGATTGTATTTAGCGCATGCATATGGGACCCTTTCCCAAGAGCCAACCTACTGCTTGCTTCAGGGCTGATGGGTCCTAAGAGAGGTACTGAGGGAGGGCGCTGTGAGGTTTTCAGGAAGCTTTGTACAGCGTCCTGCCGGCCCCTCCCACCAGCCGTGATCTGCCTACATTGCATAGAGAAGGAGAGAGACCCAGTGATGATATCACTGGGATTAAAATAATGAATGTAGAGAAAACAGGTCTTATACAATTTTTTTTATTATAATGTGGATGAGGGGGAGAGAGTAAAACAAAGAAGGCAAATTATAAGCAGATTAAACTTCAGCTTTGAAAACAAGTATAACACAAACTTGAGGCAATGTTTGCAATCACTTGAAAGCTTCTTGGAAAGGAATTGTCTGAGGTCACTGAAATCCTGTGTGGTCTAATGAGAAAGTGTTGCTGCAAAGAAAACGATTTCTTCCAGTTTATTTCCATAAAGAGTTTAGCAGACTTTGCTGTATCTGCTCATGTTATCCAGACAGGGCTGGTGCAAGGATTTTTGACACCCTAGACGAAACCTAATTTTGTTGCCCCCTTGGCTCTGCCCCTGACTCCACTCCCTTTCCCCCTACCCATGTATACGGCGGAGGTGGCAGGGGTCAGGAGTTTGTAATGCACAGAATGCAGGGGTCAGGAGTTTGTAATGCACAGAATGCAGGGGTCAGGAGTGTGTAATGCACAGAATGCAGGGGTCAGGAGTGTGTATGTCAGGATCAGTGTCATTATTTTGCACTGCGCCTCGAATCAAAGGGCGTAATTCCAGCGGGTGTCTCCCAGCAGCTGGACTGTACACTTAATTATAATAAGACTTAGTGCAGCGCTAGATGAACAAACCTATAACAATAATAATATAGATATAATGATATGAAAGTCCATGCAGGAGGGGCCTGTACAGATGGAAGTGCCCTCAAAATAAATCTGTGATCTTGAACTTGAAGTGATCCACCACCACACAGAGTAGCCTCTCACCTCAATGACTGACCCACAATTGGTCAAACAGCACGTGGACTTTTTCACTTAATACTGCAACCAAAGAAAGCCTTGACGGGATGGATGGATGGTATAGCTGATCCTAATCACTCAGGGCAATCAAGCAAACTACTGTCCTCTTTAGATGTGGCTCAAAGAAACAGCAGAAAGTTGCATATGGTGAAGTAAGTATGCACATTTATTAACATAAAATTAGAAAGCCTCTTACATGTTAAAAGTAGTCATCACGTTTGTAAAATCCTGACGGATCACCGTCGTAATGCAGCGGACAGGTAAAACTTCATGCTCCTCCGTGAGACAGCGGGTGACGTCACGGTTCCGTCAGGATTTTACAAGACCCCTCTCTCAGTTACCGATAGCATCCACAACTGCAGTTTAGTATACTTTGCTTCCAACTGTATGTCAGTATCCTGTCTCCACTAGCTGCACTTTTCCTGCATTTAATCCAGTGAAAACCCCCACTACTTTTCTGTTGCCCCTAACAACCCTAAGAAATCCTCCTCTGTAACTGTCTCTCCTTTTCCGCCATCTCTCAGTACTGCCGATACGCCTCCATCTACTTTACAATCTATTCATAGCCCTGCAATCACTCACAAGATTCCAATGTCTAAACCCAAAAAGAAAAAGAGATTCTTCCCAACGCATACAATTATGTCTGCTGCCCAGCCTAATGTGCCTCTGCCCACTGGCCAGCCGGATATGCCTCTGCCCGCTGCCCAGCCTGCTGATTTGGTGCCTGCTGCCCAGCTGGATGATCCGGTGCCTGCTGTCAGTCTGCTGGTCCAGTGCCTGCTGCTCAGCCTGCTGGTCTGGTGCCTGCTGCCCAGCCTGCTGGTCTGGTGCCTGCTGCCCAGCCTGCTGGTCTGGTGCCTGCTGCCCAGCCTGCTGGTCCGGTGCCTGCTGCCCAGCCTGCTGGTCCAGTGCCTGCTTCCCATTCTGACAGTCCTCTGCCTAATGGTTCCCTGCCTGATGCCCGGTTTGCTGCTGATGCTTCACTGCCTGATGCCCAGCTAGTCTTCGGTCCCAGTGTTGGGACATGTGCTGCATAAAGGGCATGTACATTTCAGATACGCCTTCTCGGGAATCTGACCTGTTGAGTACCAAGACAGCTTCCAGACCCTAGCGGTAGGACACGTGACCAATTACCGGACCCTGGTAGCACGCCTTTTTGGACTAAAGGCAGAATGGAACGTCCAGAGGCCTCTCCTCAAGGGGGGGGGGGGGTGACTGTCAGGATCAGTGTTACTTAGGTCGTCTGCTGGCGGCACTGTTGTTCCTGGAATCAAAAGGTGTAATTACGGTGGCCACGAGTGGGTGTCTCCCAGCAGCTGGACTGTACACTTAATTAGGCTGCACCTGATGTGGACTACTGGGGGACTATAAGCCCACGCTTCACAGAGGTTCAGGACTTCAGTATTTTACCTGCAAGCTGTGTCCCAGCCTGAGCCTGAAACCTGTACCCTGATCCTAAGTCTTGCTGTCTTCCTGTCCCTGCCCTGTCCTGCTTATGTGTGCCCCCACCATTTTGTATATAGTAAGTTAGGTTATATTTTGGGTTTCGCACTCTCACATTTATTTTCACTTACTTTGTTTATGGTTTACTGGTGTTGGTATGGGAGTGTGTTTGTTTTTTGGCTTATTAAACTTATTTCAACCCTATTCAGTCTGGGTCCTGATTCCTTAAGTGCAGCCAACTAATCTAATCACCCTTGCTGGATGCCTGCATGTGGTATCCCTGATAGAATAATGCACAGAATGCATTTTTTATTTTTTTTAAACTACATAAAGAGTGCAGGGTTGAGGGATGCGCTATATACGGAGTGCAGGGTTGAGGGGAGCGTTACATACTGCATGCAGGGTTGAGGGGCACGCTACGTACTGAGACCAGGGTTGAGGGGTGCGCTACATACTGCATGCGGGGTTGAGAGGTGCGTTAAATACTGCGTGCAGGGTTGAGGGGTGCGCTAGGTACTGAGTGCAGGGTTGACAGGTGCGCTAGGTAGTGAGTGCAGGGTTGAGGGGTGTGCTAGGTAGTGAGTGCAGGGTTGAGGGGCGTGCTAGGTACTGCGTGCAGGGTTGAGGGGTGCGCTAGGTACAGAGTGCAGGGTTGAGCAGTGCCCTACATACTGCGTGCAGGGTTGAGGAGTGCGCTAGGTACTGAGTGTAGGGTTGAGGGGTGCGTTAGGTACTGCGTGCAGGGTTGAGGGGTGTGCTAGTTACTGAGTGCAGGGTTGAGCGGTGCCCTACATACTGCGTGCAGGGTTGAGGAGTGCGCTAGGTACTGAGTGTAGGGTTGAGAGGTGCGCTAGGTACTGCGTGCAGGGTTGAGGAGTGTGCTAGGTACTGAGTGTAGGGTTGAGGGGTGCACCAGGTACAGAGTGCAGGGTTGAGGAGTGCGCTAGGTACTGAGGGGGAGGGGAGGGGGAGTGAAAGAGACCTCTGGCCCTGTCGGCAGCCGCTGTCTGTGGGAAGGTGTGTTTGACAATACAGCATGGGCGTCCACAGACCTTTTTTCAGGGGTGGGGCATTATTTTAAGGTCACATATGCTCCGCCCCTTTTCAACAATGTCATGAAGGGGAGGGGCTTAGTCATTATACTTATTTTGAGTATTTATTTTTAAAGGGCAAACGGCAGCATTTATTTTTAAAGCATTTGTTAACCTATAAAAAAAATGATCCTGTTCCCTTAAAGTGGTTGTAAACCCACTTTAAATACTTTTACCTATAGGTAAGTCTATATTAAGGCTTACCTATAGGTGCTATAAATATCTCCTAAACTTGCACAGTTTAGGAGATATTTACAGTGCATACAGTGTTAACTAAACAAAATTATTTCATTAACGAAACGAAACAGATTTTTTCGTTCTGCTCATGTCTAGTTTGCTGTAAGATCTCGATGTTGAAAGTGTTTGCCCAGCGCAAATCCTTTTTTTTTTTTTTGAGTTTTTAATTTTTGGATGGAGAGAAAATATTTTCAACACCCTTTGGAATGGGATTTGTTATCCAGCATGTCCTCAGTGACAGTGGTTTACCAGACAGCAAGTGCCTGTACAGCAAGGCTGGAGTGTGAGAGGAAGAAGCAGCACAGAGAGCCAGTCAGTACATGTGCTGGCAAGAACCATGCTGAGAAGGAGAGAGCAGAGAGATGACCTCATCAGTGCGCTACTTCCCCTTTCATTCACCGGCCAGGGACAGGTCCAGGACAACCTGGGCTCAGAGGAAGTGAGCTGAATTATGCAGGCCATCAGACTAAGGACAAAAGAAAAAATTCCCTGCATATTTTTAGCATTGATCTGATCACTGTATTGGTGTCACTGGTTCCCACAAAGTTTCAAAAGTATCAGTTAGTGTCACACTGTCCGCCACTATATTGCAGTCCCGCTATAAGTCGCTGATTGCCGCCATTACTAGTATAAAAATAAATAAATCTTTCCCCTAGTTTGTAGACGCGATAACTTTTGCGTAAACCAATCAAAATACGCTTATTGGGATTTTTTTTTTACCAAAAATATGTAGCAGAATACAAATTGGCCTAAATTAACCACTTAAAGACCGGAGGATTTGGCTGCTCAATGACCAGGCCATATTTTGCGATTCGGCACTGCCTGACTTTAACTGACAATTGCGCGGTCGTGCGACGCTGTACCCAAACGAAATTGATGTCCTTTTTTTCCCACAAACAGAGCTTTCTTTTGGTGGTATTTGATCACCTGTGAAATCATTATTTTTTGCACTATAAACAAAAAAACTAGCGTCAATTCTGAAAAAAAAACGATATTTTTCACATTTTTTATATGAAATTCTCAAAAAAACGTAAAAATCAAATTTTTAACATTTTCGGCCAATTTTTATTCTGCTACAGATTTTTGGTAGAAAAAAATTGCAATAAGCGTATTTTGATTGGTTTGCGCAAAAGTTATCACGTCTACAAACTTCGGGAAAGATTTATGTCATTTTTATTGGTTTTTTTTTACTAGTAATGGCGACGATCAGCGATTTTTAGCGGGACTGCGACATTGCGGCGGGCAGATCGGACCCCTAACTGACATTTCTGACACTTTTGGGGGAACCAGTGACATTACTACAGTAATCAGTGCTAAAAATATGCAATGTTACAGTAATAATGATACTGGTAGGGAAGGAATTAACAGTATGAGTGATCAAGGGGTTAAATGTGACCCTAGGGGAGTGATTCTAACTGTGGGGGGGGGCGTGGCTTAAGTTAACCCCTTCCCTGCCAGTGTCATTTTTACAGTAACAGTGCATATGTATAGCACTGATTACTGCAGTAATGTCACTGGTACCCCCAAAAGTGTCAAAAATGTCAGTCAAGGGTCCGATCTGTCCGCCGCAATGTCGCAGTACCGCAAAAAAAAACGCAGATCGCCGCCATTACTCGTTAAAAAATAAAAACTGACAAAAATGACAAAAATCTTTCCCTTTGTTTGTAGACGCAATAACTTTTGCGCAAACCAATCAAAATACGCTTATTGTGATTTTTTTTTTTACCAAACATAGGTAGCAGAAAACAAATTGGCCAAAAATGTAAAAAAATTTAGATTTTTACATTTTTTTTTTTGGGGAATTTCATATAAAAAAATGTGAAAAATATTGTTATTTTTGCAAAATTGTCGCTCTTTTTTTGTTTATAGCGCAAAAAGTAAAAATCGCACAGGTGATCAAATACCACCAAAAGAAAGCTCTGTTTGTGGGAAAAAAAGGACGTCAAATTCGTTTGGGTACAGCGTCGCACGACCGCGCAATTGTCCGTTAAATTCACGCAGTGTCGAATCGCAAAATACCCCCTGGTCTGGAAGGGGGTAAAATCTTCCGGGGCTTAAGTGGTTAACGGACAATTGTGCGGTCGTGCGACGCTGTACCTAAATAAAATTGATGTCCTTTTTCCCCCACAAATAGAGCTTTCTTTTGGTGGTATTTATATATTGACTATAATGAGATGAGCAGGTGAGGTCGGTGATAAAGGATGAATAAAACAAAGGTAAAATAAATACCAGTAAAGCCCCCGTTCACACTAAGGCGACCTGTGAGGCGACCTGGTCGCCTCACAGGTCGCCTCACAGGTCTCCTCCCATAGGGAAGCTGTGGACCCGTTCTAATAGGAGCGACACAAGTCGCTCCGACTTAGAAAAAGGGTCCGGAGCTTCTTTGGGGCGACCAGGAGGCGACCGCCATAGACTTCAATGTTATGAAGTCCGTGGCGGCCGCTCCGAGGTAGCGGCGCGCTGCTCGCACCGCGACCTCGGAGGTCGCGGTGCGAAGTAGCGTCGCTTGTATGTGAACGGGGCCTATTGTAGTAAAAAAATGTAACATCATAAACACATGAAAATGCCATGATAATGAATATGGTTGCGGTAGAAAATAATAATAAAAATAAGTTACGAGCTTGTATACATGGCATGTTGTTTATTGACAGAGGTATATACATAGTATATGCTGTTCATTGACAGAGGTATATACATAGTATATGCTGTTCATTGACAGAGGTATATACATAGTATATGTTGTTCATTGACAGAGGTAAATACATAGTATATATGTCAGGGATTCTCAAACGTCGGCCCTCCATCTGTTGCAGAACTACACATCCCATGATGCATTGTAAAACTCTGACATTCACAGACATGACTAGGCATGATGGGAATTGTAGTTCTTGAACAACTGGAGGGCCGTAGTTTGAAGACCCCTGGTATATGTTGTTCATTGACAGAGGTATATACATAGTATATACATAGTATGCATTACATCATAGGTTTACAACAGCAGACCGCCTTTATGTCTCCATGGGGAGCGATGGCGGGTGCCGGAACCCGCTGAGCAGCTCCCCCTGTGTGGCGAATGGGCACGGTCCCGCAAAGCGACATACAGTTACGTTGTTTCGTGGGACAGAGCCGACGAGGCGGTCGTTAAGTGGTTAATGGGCTCTTTTATCTTTTTATTTTTCATCGGAGTTCTACTTCAAGCATATGACGCCTCGGAGTGTAATCTTTAATCTGTTGCGGTGTGAATGTCTCGGCCCTCACACGGCCATCCCAAATAATCCACATCTACAAGGCTTATTTCCTATGACCGGCAGCTCCATCTAGTGGCCATAATGCAGTGTTTTCGCCATTGATTTATTGCAGGAGAGTACCTCATTATGGCCACTAGATGGAGCTCATCAGCATCTGCACACATGATGAGCAATAGAGCACACCTGTTAGGCTCCTTGTGCTGCTTCTCCCTCTCCAAGCCTGAGCTCTGCTATATAGGAAGTGATACCAGATCACATTGGGGTAAATCTGATGTCTTTTATATGGAAGCAATCAGTGTCTGTACAGAAACTTGACATGGACCCCCCCCCCCTCTAATGTTTTCCCCCCTCTATTATCCCACCTGCATTTCGGGTGTTGGTGGGTAGAGGGAAGGGGGGAGGGGAGGGTGGTCTTTTCGCTGCCCTCATACTGCCAAGAGCCCACGATTCAATACTTTTAAACTTCACTAAATGTCAGCAAGCATGCAGCCAGTGAAGTCAGTAGTGGCCATTACATAGGACTGGCAGCCTTCAGTGACATGTCAGGATTTATTCTGCCCCCTTGTTGTAGGAAAGCTACAACAAAGGGGCAGAATAAACCCTGACATGTCACTGATATGAAAAGACACTCCTTCCTCCACTCCAATCACCCCACTCTTCCCTCTCAGCTCCACTGCCCACAACCAACATGGCGCCGGCGGAAACAGGCGGAAGCGGAACACCACGCAGGGTGGTTGGTCTCCTTGGAGAAGGACGCCGGAAGCGGAAGTGACGTTCTCCGGAGAAGATGGCGGCCCCCTGCTTGCTGCTGTCTCCTGTCAGTCGGCTCCTCCGGGTCGGGCTGGGGCTGCTGAGCCGGGAGGGATGGAGACCAGCGGCGGTACCGAGCCGAGGCCTGCGGGAATGTGAGTGAGGGGAGCCCGGGCTGATCACCAGGACGTGAGAGGGTGTCCATAGGGGTGGGGGGTGTCAGTCTGGGGTTTCCATAGAAGGGGGGGGGGGAGGGTAGGTGGGCCGGTTCCCTTGGTCAGTTTAGTTGGTCCGGGGGTAGGTGGGCCGGTTCCGTTGGTTGGGGGTAGGCGGGCCAGTTCCCTTGTTCAGTTCCGTTGGTCGGGGGGCCGGTTCTGTTGGTCGGGGGGTAGGGGGGCCGGTTCCGTTGGTCCGGGGGTAGGGGGGCCGGTTCTGTTGGTCCGGGGGTAGGTGGGCCGGTTCCGTTGGTTGGGGGTAGGTGGGCCGGTTCCCTTGGTCAGTTTAGTTGGTCGGGGGGTAGGGGGGGCGGTTCCATTGGTCCGGGGGTAGGTGGGCCGGTTCCGTTGGTTGGGGTGGGTTGATTGTCCTGGGGGGTTAGGTGGGTAGTTGTTCTCATTGGTTGTGGAGGGTAGTTGGGTCGGTGCTCTTTGCTAGGTGGGTTGGTGTCATTGGTTTAGAGGGGTAGTGTCATTGGTTGGGGGGAGGGGGTGTAGGTGGGTTGGAGTCATTGGGGGGGGGAGGTTAGGTGGGTCATTGTCATTGGTTACGGGGTTAGGTGGGTTGCTGTCATTGGTTGGGGGGAGGGGGTGTAGGTGGGTTGGTGTCATTGGTTGGGGCGGTTAGGTGGGTTGCTGTCATTGGTTGGGGCGGTTAGGTGGGTTGCTGTCATTGGTTGGGGCGGTTAGGTGGGTTGCTGTCATTGGTTGGGGGGGGGGGGTGTAGGTGGGTTGGTGTCATTGGTTGGGGCGGTTAGGTGGGTTGCTGTCATTGGTTGGGGGGGGGGGGGGTTAGGTGAGTTGCTGTCATTGGTTGGGGGGGGGGGGGGTTAGGTGAGTTGCTGTCATTGGTTGGGGGGGGGGGGGTTAGGTGAGTTGCTGTCATTGGTTGGGGGGGGGGGGTTAGGTGAGTTGCTGTCATTGGTTGGGGGGTTAGGTGAGTTGCTGTCATTGGTTGGGGGGGGGGGTTAGGTGAGTTGCTGTCATTGGTTGGGGGGTTAGGTGAGTTGCTGTCATTGGTTGGGGGGGGGGGGGTGTAGGTGGGTTGGTGTCATTGGTTGGGGCGGTTAGGTGGGTTGCTGTCATTGGTTGGGGGGGGGGGTTAGGTGAGTTGCTGTCATTGGTTGGGGGGGGGGGGGGGGGTTAGGTGAGTTGCTGTCATTGGTTGGGGGGGGGGGTTAGGTGAGTTGCTGTCATTGGTTGGGGGGTTAGGTGAGTTGCTGTCATTGGTTGGGGGGGGGGGGGTTAGGTGAGTTGCTGTCATTGGTTGGGGGGGGGGGGTTAGGTGAGTTGCTGTCATTGGTTGGGGGGGGGGGGGGAGATTTGGGTTGCTGTCATTGCAGTGACTAGTTGTGAAGGATAAACTTAAAAGACTTAAAAACATTGGTTGTTTTTGACATGTCAACACCCCCCCCCCCCATCATCATTGGTAGTCACTGACCATTTAACCCCCCAAAAACATTGGTGGCCAGCCTCATAACTTAACCCCCCCCCCCCCCACTCAATCCCATCTTCCTCCACTGGAGGATTCAACCCAGGGTTTCTCAACCTTGTTTTACTTTGGGGGAACCTTTGGGGAAAATAAATCTGAGATCTCGGGGGGGGGGGGGGGGGATTGGGCTCCTGAAATAATCGCATCTGCAGCTCATGGAACCTCAGGGTGATCTCTGGATACAATGATTATTTTAAGAGATAACATTAAATTCTGCCACAGAGGCTTTGTACCACCCCAGAGATGTGCAGTGATTGGTCGGCCATGGAGGACGTGTGTAGGATTGTTTGATGTATTTATTTTTTTTATTGGTTGAGGTGTGCCTTGAGACCGTTTGCTCTTCTGTCAGTGTCCCCCCCCCCCCCCCTCCCTGTATAATTCTATGGGATTTTGTATGTTTGTATCACTCAGACAGTATTTGTTTGTCTCTAGTGGTGGAGAAGAAGGAAGGGAAGATGACGGTGGTGAGTACTGAATTCTATGTCTTCTCCATCGTCTTTGTAAATGCCACTTAACCCCTTTGTGCCTAGGGGTAAAACCAATTTAAATGCCTAAGCACAATTTTGAAACTTTGACATGTGTTAGTAAAACTGTAGATATCATCGCAACCACTTTGTGTATCCAGGTGAATTATACTTTGGTTTCTTTTTTAGGCCAATTTGGGCTTTCATTTGGTAGTAAATTGTAATAGATCCTGATTTTTTTTTTTTTTATTCATTATCAAAGGAAAACCTGGCCCAAAGTAGTTGAAAAAAAAATTTTTTTTTTTTTTTTTTTTAATTTAGCTGTATATTTCTTGCTACTACCATAACCTTCCACCATCAGGTGATCCAAAATCTGGAGTTCTGGGTCCCAATCGTTAGTATGGGACCCGTGGCTTTTCATGAGACTCCAGCCGGCGCGCTCCTGCCCCCGCTCGTTAGCTGGGGAGCCAGCTCGTTTGACTGGCGGCTCCGATGGCCGCCGGCCACTCGCGATCTCCCGCAGCAGAGAGAGAAGGACAGACGGATGATATAAACACAACCGTCTGTCATTCTCCCTGAAGTAATCACAGAGGTTATGTGATCCTGCTATGTAGGATCGTATGTCTCTGTGATTACTTCACAAACCACGCCCCCCCACAGTTAGAATCACGCCCCTACGGGCACATTTAACCCCTTGATCACCAGTACAGTTAGCCCCTTCCCAGACAGTGTCATTATTACAGTAACAGTGCATATTGTCCGATCTGTCCGCCGCAATGTCGCTGTCCCGCAAAAAAAATCGCAGATCGCCGCCATTACTAGTAAAAAAAAAAAAAAAAACAATAAAAATGACAAATCTTTCCCTTTGTTAGTAAACGCAATAACGTTTGAGCAAACCAATCAAAATACGCTTATTGCGATTTTTTTTTTTTTTTTATTTATTTTTTTATCAAAAATATGTAGCAGAAAACAAATTGGCTTAAAATGTTAAAAAAATTTGATTTTCTCTGTCGCTCATTGACAGACGTAGTCTTCTTGATTCACAAGAACTGGGTTATGTTGTCTCCGCAGGAGTAGGACTAGGCAGAAAAGAAAAAACGTTCTGGCTCCACCCTAGGGGCAGTCCCTGAGGGTATATCCTCCCTCTCTCTGCTACAAGGCATCAGTTTTTTTCTGTCTAGTCAGGAGTAAGGACCTAAGTTCCTTGCTGGGATCTCTGGTCCTGGCAAGATTTTTTTTTTAGAAAAAATATTTTTTAGGTAGTTTTTCTCCAGTGTTTTTTTCCTGTGAGATCTTCAAGCAAATACGCCGGACTGGGCGACACTAGTGGTCACCCCAGCCGGCCTACGAGCGCGCGCAGACCATTGCATTGCGCTTGGTCGGCCGTGACACATTCAAGTAAGTATGCGGGGCCGGGCGACGGGCTGGATGTTGAGATCCAGTGGTCACCCCGTTTTCTGCCTACGAGCGCGTGCAGACCAGAGCTCCGCGCTGGGTCGGCCGCGACGGAGTCCCATTGGAGGGACTGACCTTGCGAGTTAAAAGTCTCGCTTGGACGCCAGGAACCTGAGAGTCGAGGCGTCCGGAGTGGTCCACAACCCCCCACCCCGGTGGAGAGGGTATTGTGAAGAGAGGGTGCCTGTCGGTTCGGTATGGTGAGTAAACGTTCCCTTTTTTCCTCGTTATGAGGCAGTATGAATTATGGGCCCCTCCATACATGGTCAGTATCTGTCTGACACTAAAAGTCCCCCTTGTAAATACAGCATGTGTTTGGTGGGAAGTGGACTTGGTTTGAGAGCTAACACTCTACCCAGCAGACTGTAGTATTACAGCAGACATAGGAGGTATAATCCTACCTTAATTGTAGTGTACCTCCTGCAGATCGATAAACCGCCATTTAGCAGATATGCAGGTGGATGTGCTGGGAAAAACGATTTCGGCAGTCCACCGCCATTTTGCCGTAGACCGGGTGCATGAATGTCCTCAGGTCACGCCGGCCGCCATGTTTTTGGAGTCTATTGTCTCCTGTATGGGGGCGGCCATGTTTGATGAGCCCAGCTACCTCGTGGAGAGCTGGGAACGCCGGAAGGCGTACACAGGGGGCGGAGCCACGTCCTTCTACCCGGGAAAACGAACACAGCTCTTTCCAGTCTGTAAAAGACAGACGCTGACTGCAGTTGGTTGGAAACTTCTCTGCATCGGGTGGTGAGCCTTGAGGGTCCCTCTCTCTCTCTGTGGGGATCGAGAAGCAGGTACTCTGAGGGGCGCTATTGCGCTAGGGGGATACACATAAAAAAAAAAAAGAGGTATTTTTTATTTAAAAAAAAAAAAAAAAAAAAAGTTTTTTGTTTTTTCTGGCAGAGGTGTCCTGAATTAACATGGACCCTGCCACTCATGTATCTCCACCGGATCCCCTCGAGGTGTCTGCAGGATCCTCCAGCACCCCACTGACGGTTGAATCATTGTCAGCTATTATGGAAACTTTTGTGTCCCGGGTGGAAGTGGCTTGTCAGGGACAGGGCGCAAGAAAGCGACCCCCGCCTAACCCCTTATTATCTGAAACTTCGGATTCAGAATCTGAGCCTATTTCTGCAGTTGCAGGTACTTCATCTGGGATTGGTGTCTCGGGTACTGTCTCTTCAGACAGTGAGGAGGATGTTTCGGCATCAGCCATAGCCCGAGAAGAAGCGTTGGTAAACGCACTCATTGTATCTGTTCAAGAAACCTTAAGATTACAGGGTATTCCGTCAGAAATAGCTGAAACTGAAATCCCCTTTGGGACTAAAAAACGCATCAAAGTAGCGAAGGTTTTTCCATTGCCCAAATGTTTTGGCAATCCAATCAAAGAAGAATGGAGTCTGCCAAAACGCACTTCTGCTATTTCTAAACGCATTAACAGGCGTTATCCGTTTGAGGAAACCCTCATTAAGAAATGGACAGAACCACCTGTGGTGGATTCACCAATTGCTAGATTATTCCTTTAGAAGACGCTCCGTCTTTTAAAGATCCAGTGGATCGCAAGATAGAAGCTATGTCTCGCACCATGTTTTCCTTGATTGGATCAGCTTTCAGACCAATAATTGCTATTGGTCTGGTTTCGAAGACTGTAACTGAATGGACCAAGTGGTTGCGCCGGGACTTAGAAGAAGTCCCTCAGGCGGTATCAGATTTGTTGGAACAAATGATACAGGGGTTACAGTTTGTGTGTGATGCGGCGTTAGACGCCACTCCATTATTGGCGCGAGCATCAGTTTCAGCAGTGGTTCTCAGGCGTACACTGTGACTAAAAGGTTGGTTAGCCGACCAAGGTTCCAAAAAAGCATTGGCTAATATCCCCTTTTTAGGGGCGTCTATTTGGAGCCAACTTAGATGAGATCATTAAGGATCTCACGGGAGGAAAGAGCACCTTTTTACCGCAAAATGTTAAAGGTAAAGGAACTCGTCAAAGACGAGGGCCTTCTTTCTCTGCTCACAAAAAGTTTTTTCGTCCCGCGGGTGAAAAAATTAAGTCCTCCAAAGCTCCTTCAGGAGGCTTCAGGGGACGTTGGTCGGGCAAGCAAAAGCCCGCCCCCTCCAGACCTGAAGATAAATCGTCCAAAGCCTAAAGGTGCGCCCCCACCCATAACTGGGGTGGGGGGACGTCTTCGCCGGTTCCCGGATCCATGGCTTTCCAGAATCCCGGACAAGTGGGTTTGCGAAGTCATAAGGTCAGGGTACAAGATCGAGTTTCGATCTCTCCCACCGCGCGATTCTTCCCTTCCAATATCCGACTATCCCCGGATCGTTTAGAAGATCTGCGGAGAGCAGTCACGGATTTACTACAACAAGGAGTGGTAGTCCACGTTCCTTGGACAGAACGTTTTCAGGGGTTTTATTCAAACCTATTTACAATACCCAGGAAAGAGGGCAAAGTGCGTCCAATTCTCGACTTAAGGGCACTCAATTCCTTTTCTCAACATAAGAAAATTCAAGATGGAATCCATTCGCACAGTAGCAGCCTTCCTGTATTCATGGGATGTCCTAGCGTCCATAGACATCAAGGACGCCTATCTTCACATTCCCATTTTCGCAGGACATCAGCGATTTTCTAAGTTTTTCCGTAGGAGAGAACCACTATCAGTTTGTGGCGTTACCTTTCGGTCTCGCCACGGCTCCGCGGGTCTTCACGAAAGTGTTGGCCCCAATGTTGGCACTACTGCGCCAAAGAGGCATATCGATTCTAGGTTACCTAGACGATCTCCTGCTTCATGCAGAGTCTCCTCAGACCTTGCTACAAAACATAGAAATTACTATGATTTCTTTACAGGAATTCGGGTGGCTGGTGAACCAGCAAAAGTCATTTCTGGTTCCCACCCAGAGGCTCGAATATCTGGGTCTAATTCTAGACACAGTCAGGACAAGAGTTTTCCTTCCGGTAAGGAAACTCCGGAAGATTCAATCAGCAGTCCAGTTGTTACTATCCAACAGCTGGTCTTCCCTTCGGACTTGCATGAGGGTTCTGGGGTTGATGGTGGCTTCCTTCGAAGCAGTCCCATTTGCCCAGTCCCATACCCGAATTCTTCAGCAAGAGATTCTTCTCAGATGGAATCGGAATCCGGAATCTCTGGACTATCGGATCCGATTGAGCAAACAGACCAGAGAGTCTCTGGTCTGGTGGCTTCGGTCTCCGATGCTCAGCCAGGGAAAGTAATTTCTGCCAATATATTGGACGATAGTGACCACGGATGCCAGCCTATCCGGATGGGGAGGAATTCTCGGTCTGTTATCCGTTCAGGTACTTTGGTCCCCGGAAGAATCCAGGTTACCGATAAATGTGTTGGAACTGAGAGCGATCAGACTTTGTCTGATTCACTGGACCGAGCAGCTCCAGGGCAGCCTGGTTCGGATCCAGTTGGACAACACCACGGCCGTGGCTTATGTCAATCACCAGGGGGGCACCAAGTGTGTCCGAGCGGCCAAAGAAGTGGCTTGCATTCTTCGCTGGGCGGAACGATTTGTTCCAGCTATCTCTGCGGTGTTCATTCCGGGGGTGGAAAATTGGCAGGCAGATTATCTCAGCCGTCAGACTCCGGATCAGGGGGAATGGTCCCTCCATCCAGAAGTTTTCTACCAGTTGTGCCTACGTTGGGGCACCCCGGATGTGGATCTGTTGGCATCACGATTCAACAGGATAGTACAGAGATTCGTGGCTCGCTCCCGCGATCCTCTAGCAGAGACCGCAGACGCACTGGTCACCCTGTGGGGGCAATACCAGCTAATGTATGCCTTCCCTCCTTTTGGGTTACTGCCAAGACTTCTTCGCAGGATGGAGGAGGAAGGAATTCCAGTAATCCTGGTAGCTCCGGACTGGCCTCGTCGAGCTTGATACGCCGACTTGGTCAGACTGGTGGCGGACGTCCCGTGGAGACTTCCTCTCAGGGAGGATCTACTGTCTCAGGGACCGATCTTCCATCCTGCTTTACGATCGCTGGTTTTAAACGGCCTGGTTATTGAGACCCAGGTGCTGAAGGACAAGGGATTGTCAGCTTCAGTTATTCCTACTCTAGTTAAAACAAGGAAAGCGACTTCCATAAAGATTATCATCGTACATGGAAGTCTTATATTGTGTGGTGTGAATCCCTTGGGTTCCATCTACATCTTTATTCGGTAGCCCGAATATTGGCTTTTCTGCAACAGGGAGTTGAGCAGAAGCTGGCCTTGAGTGTTATCAAGGGTCTGGTTTCAGCATTTGCTATCTTCTTTCAGAAGCCTTTGGCTACTCATTCCTTGGTGCGGAATTTCATCCAGGGGGTGCGACACCTGGCTCCGCCAGTGCACGCGCCGTTACCATCCTGGGATCTTAATTTGGTGCTGTCGGTTCTTCAGACACCTCCCTTTGAAGATATCAGGGAGATTCCCTTGCTTACTTTATCCCAGAAGGTGGCCTTCTTGGTGGCTATCACTTCTGCACGCAGGGTGTCAGAACTGGCTGCATTATCCTGTTGTTCCCCAGATCTGGTGGTTCATAGGGATAAGGTTGTTCTTCATCCGAATCCATCCTTCCTTCCTAAGGTGGTTTCAAAGTTTCATTGAATTAGGACAGTGTATTGTCCTTCCTATGTCCTTAGCCCAATCATCCTCGAGAATTTGCATGGCATTCCTTGGATGTAGTTCGGGCGATCAGGATATATTTGAATACTACGGATTCAATTTGTAAGACGGATTCACTGTTTGTGATCACGGATGGCCCTAAGAAGGGGTTGCCTGTTCTGCTGCGACCATCTTTAGATGGATCAGACAGACGGTGGTATAGGCTTATTTTATCTAAGGGTCGGGATCCCCCGTTCCCTGTTAAGGCGCATTCTACTCGGGCGCTTAGAGTTTCCTGGACCTTCCGCCATCAGGCGTCAGTGGTTCAGGTTTTCAAGGCGACTGTTTAGTCGTCGGTTCATACCTTTACAAGATTGTATAAGGTTTATGTGATGGCATCGTCGGATGCCTCTTCTGGCCGCAAGGTTCCTGCAGGCCGCTGTTTGAGGAGACTGTTGGTCTACCTCGAGGATTTGTGGGGTAGGTCTCATCTGTTTACTCGATGAGTCCTTTGATACTTCTGGTTGGCTCCGGTTGGGCCTTCTAGATTGGATTTTGATTTCTGTCAATCCCACCCCTCATTTGTGGCACTGCTTCTGAATGTCCCATTTCTTGTGAATCAAGAAGACTACATCTGTCAATGAGCGACAGAGAAAATCGGATTTTTGTAAGATCTTACCGTAAAATCCTTTTCTCTTAGCTCATTGACAGACGTAGTACCCGCCCCTCTATCATTGAGTTGGGTTGGGTTAAATTCTCTGTTGCTGCTTTATAACAGAACTGATTCCTTGTAGCAGAGAGAGGGAGGATATACCCTCTGGGACTGCCCCTAGGGTGGAGCCAGAACGTTTTTTCTTTTCTGCCTAGTCCTACTCCTGCGGAGACAACATAACCCATTTCTTGTGAATCAAGAAGACTACGTCTGTCAATGAGCTAAGAGAAAAGGATTTTACGGTAAGATCTTACAAAAATCCGATTTTTACATTTTTTTTGTTTTTTGAGAATTTCATATAAAAAAAATGTGAAAAATATAATTTTTTCAAAATTGTCGCTCTTTTTTTTTTTTTTTGTTTATAGCACAAAAAAATAAAGATCGTACAGGTGATCAAATACCACCAAAAGAAAGCTCTGTTTGTGGGAAGAAAAGGACGTCAATTTCGTTTGGGTACAGCGTCGCACGACCGTGCAATTGTCCGTTAAAATCACGCAGTGCCGAATCGCAAAATAGGGCCTGGTCATTGAGCAGCCAAATCCCCTCAGGCTAAAGTGGTTAAGATAAAAAAAAAAAACAAACCTTCTGCCTTTAATCCCCCCTTTATGTCACCTAACCAGGAGAAGTATGTAGGTGTGACTTTGTTGATGGTCCTGATCGGCATACTTCTTCAATATGAGCACTGTGTCTGGATCATTGGACGGATCGTCTTCAGGGTTGAGCAGTGTGCATTCAATCGGACAATGCCACAGCCGTGGCTTATGTTAGTCACCAAGGGACAAAATATTGAGGCCAGATGGCCAGCAAGCTTGATTTAGACTTTTACGAGCTGAGTGTTTTACTCATTGGGTCGGTACGACCACATAATGTGTATTTCAGGCGCCAGTGGACAAAATCTATGAGCATCCTAAAGTAAATCTGGTTTGTTTGTGTTGTTCTGTATCTCCGTTCTAATCCGTTCTGGAAAAAAGTCGCCACCATCCCTGTTTACATAGTTTGGTGTTTTTTTTTTTTTTTTTTTCCTTCTATGGGATTTTTCTGGCAAACAAACCAACGAAAGATAAATTCATAAAAAAAATCTTCCCTTTATTACAAAATTGTTAAAATACAATCACACATAGCCATAATTGGCTTAAAGCGGAGTTCCAGCCTTTTCACTCACCTGTCCAACGGTCCAGCGATGCGGCCGCCCGAAGCCTCGATCCTCTTCCCTCTGGTCTCGGCGGCGCCGGCATCACTGCTGTGGGCACCCGGCTGTGACAGTTTGCGGCTTCACAGCCGGGTACCCACTGCGCATGCGCGAGTCGCGCTGCGCGTCTTGATTGGCCGGCAATCTTCTGGGACCTCTGACATGTCCCAGAAGATTGCTGGGAGGGAGGGGGAGAGGAGAACTTCCGTTCAGGGTGCCGCGGCTCTCCGAGCGGAAGTGGGAGAGGGTACCTGTCAAAACTAGGTACCCGCTCCCCCCCCAAAAAAATGACATGCCAAATGTGGCATGTCAGGGGGTCAGGACTACCTAAAGCGGAAGTTCCACTTTTGGGTGGAACTCCGCTTTAACCACTTAAGGCCCGGAAGATTTTACCCCCTTCCTGACCAGGGGGTATTTTGCGATTCGGCACTGCGTGACTTTAACGGACAATTGCGCGGTCGTGCGACGCTGTACCTAAACTAATTTGACGTCCTTTTTTTTCCCCACAAACAGAGCTTTCTTTTGGTGGTATTTGATCACCTGTGCGATTTTTTTTTTTGATCATGCTCTATAAACAAAAAAAGAGCGTCAATTTTGCAAAAAATAACAATATTTTTCACATTTTTTTATATGAAATTCCCCCCCCCAAAAAATGTAAAAATCAAAATTTTTTAACATTTTCGGCCAATTTGTTTTATGCTACATATGTTTGGTAAAAAAAATCGCAAAAAGCGTATTTTGATTAGTTTGCGCAAAAGTTATTGCGTTTACTAACAAAGGTAAAGATTTTTGTCATTTTTGGTGTTTTTTTTTTTTACGCGTAATGGCGGCGATCTGCGATTTTTTTTTTTTTTTTTTTTTTTTTTTTTTTTTTTTTGCGGTACTGCGACATTGCGGCGGACAGATCGGACCCTTGACTGACATTTTTGACAATTTTGGGGTTACCAGTGACATTACTGCAGTAATCAGTGCTATACATATGCACTGTTGCTGTAAAAATTACACTGGCAGGGAAGGGGTTAACTGTATTGGAGAGGGAGGGGTTAAGTGTGTCCTAGGGGCGTGCTTCTAACTGTGATGGGACATGGCTACTAGTGTAAAAACAGAGATCAACGGTCCTACATAGTAGAACCGTCTGATCTCCATTTTTACACAGGGGAGAATGACAGGCGGCTTGTTTACATTAGCCGCCCACCTTTCTCCCGCTCTACCGACGATCGTAGTGTGACCGGCGGACATCGGGTCCGCCGGTCACACGCCCGGACTCCTCTGTGAACGAGCCGAGGCGGGCGCCCGCCCGCTATTGGCTCAAAATCCGGTGACAGGCTAGCGACGTAGACCTACGTCACTCTGCCTGGCCGGGGCTGACTGCCGCAGTAAATATACTGTGCGCAGTCGGCAAGCGGTTAAAGGGCATATACAGACTGTAGTGGTACTTCTCCAGCATTGCATATGTTAACATTCTGCAGATGAGAGCGGAAGGGGGCGGTCCAAGATGGCCGCGTGAACAGGGAGCTCCTCACTCCGTCGGCTCTTCCGTAGCTACAGGCGAAACAGAGACCAGCCAGCCCGATCCAGCGAGATAAGCCCAGGCTGCCTAAATGTACAGCCCGACATGGCGACATGGCAAGATGGCCTAACTCAGCCTCAATGCTAAATCCAGTTGAAAGCGCTTAGACTCACCTGCTTGTTGCTTGCCGTTTACCCGCTGCCTGCCAAAGACAACTCGGACAACCGCACTATTGCCGGCCGCCTCGCGCTGCTTTCCCTGCTCGTGGGCACCTCGGATATCGGAGGGCGGACTGGAAAACGGGTAAGCTGAGTGCCTTGGCAATATCCCCGCAGCCGTTTTGTCCCATACGAGCCCGCTGCAGGAGCCCCAGCGCGGCGGTCTCGTCCCAGCCACGCTCCAGCTTGCTGCAGCCTCACTCCATAGGCGCATCAGCTGGCCGGCCGAGCCTATCGAGAGGGGTGGAAGAGAGGTGGGGAGCGCAGAGTGCAGGGCGGTCAGCAGTGAGAGACGCCACAAGGGATATCCTAGAGTTGGAGACAGTCAGGCAGAATTAGCTGTGATCTATTCTATTTCTCCTTAGAGAACGGCAGCCTTGCACAAAGGGTACATACCGAGTCTGCTCCACAGCAACAGACAACAAACATAATTAGGCTATGGACTATTGAAGGCAGCATACTATCCACGGATATCAGGGAGCCATTGGAAGACATACAGGGAGCCTAGCTCTCTCTATATACTACCCTGTCGTGAGAAACTTGTTTCAGCTATATACTTACCCTGTTGCATATTGGTTTGTATGGAGTGGCTGGTCACTGAGGAAATTGACCCATAAACTTATCCACTTACCTACCTACTTATCTACCAATTCCTGTGTAACCAGACGTCTACTATACAGAGATCACATATTGGAGGAGGCATTTCGGGCTTGTTTGCCATGCCTATTGACCAATAAACTTATCCACTTACCTACCTACTTATCTACCAATTCCTGTGTAGTCAGACGTCTACCATACAGAGATCACATATTGGAGGAGGCATCTCGGGCTTGTTTGCCATGCCTATTGACCCATAAATCTATCCACTTACCTACCTACTTACCTACCAATTCCTGTGTAGCCAGACGTCTACCATACAGAGATCACATATTGGAGGAGGTATCTTGGGCTTGTTTGCCATACCTATTGACCCATAAACTTATCCACGTACCTACCTACTTATCTACCAACTCCTGTGTAGCCAGACGTCTACTATACAGAGATCACATATTGGAGGAGGCATCTTGGGCTTGCTTGCCATGCCTAGACGGAAAATAACCGCTGTGAAATTGTGTAAACTATCTGAGTTTTACTCACAGGCATCACAAACAGCAGCAGGGCACCGCCAAAATGGCGGTAGGAGCGCCTACGGCTCACAACCATCTCGCCCTCTAGAGATGACACCAGAGGCAGGACATACAACAGCCCAGCAGCCGGCAGACAGTTTACCTATGAGAGTAGCACGCTCAACAGACTCTTCCCCAGCATCACCCTCAATGCAGAGCCCAGCTAAATCTAAACCACGGAGGGAGGAGGAAGCGCAACAAGAAGAAACTCAGCTTCTTACTAAAGGTACCCAGCAGCACACCAATCCATCCATGGAGAGGCGCAGCAATGCCATAAAACCACAGGGTGATTTGGCTTTTATACCACAACCAGATCCCTTCATACATCTCCCAACTACAGGTCAACCAGTATCAGATACGACTCTGAAGGAAATGTTATCAATATTTCATACATCCATGCAAAACAACATCTTAACATCAATTCAGTATTACCATAAGGAATTGCACCAGATGGGAGACAGAGTGGATGTGGTTGAGACAAAAATGGGAGAGTTTGTCGAATCTCACAACGCCTTAATCGACTCCCACCTCTCACAACAAGAAGACATACTGCGCCTGCAAACCAAAATAGCGGACTTGGAGGATAGATCGAGGCGTAACAACCTCAAGATAAGGGGCATCCCTGAATCTATACAAACGTCTCAACTAACAGGATTTGTACATGATCTCTTCTCCAAAGTCATGCCCGACCTCACGGATTCTGATCTCACCATAGACAGGGTACATCGTATCCCGAAACCCTCTTTTATATCACAAGAGGTCCCTAGGGATGTACTGGTGAGAATTCACTTTTTCTTAGTGAAAGAAAAAATCATGGAGACTTTTAGAAAAAAGGAACATCTTCCCGATCAGGCCGCGTCACTACAGATCTTTCCGGATTACTCCCAGCACACCCTTCAACTGAGGCGCAACCTCAACATAATAACTAAAGCTCTACGTGACAATAAAATATTGTACAAGTGGAAATACCCGGCTAAGCTATGTGTGACCCACTTAGGATCAACCTTTCAGATCACCATTAAGGAACAAGGGCTAAGAAGCCTTCGCCAATGGAACATCCTCCCGGACAATATAGACCTGCCGGAAGATAGCGACGATCAGAAACCACAACACTTGCAACCAGATTGGCAAGTAGCCAATCGCTCCTCTAGATCTACCCAACGTCACAAATGAGGACTACCATTCTCTGTTTTTTCGTTTTTCTCTTCCTATTTTTTTTTCTTTTGAGCTAGACGGAGAGAGACTCCCTGTCTCTGAATAAACACCCTACATCGTGTTTTTTTTTTTTTCTCTTCTTCCTTTTGAATAGCACTCTACATCGTGCTTATTTTTTTTTTTTCTCTCTCGTTGAAGATGCAGCTACAGCTGCGCACTTGGTCTGTTTGGGCCTTGTTGTTTTTTATTTTTTTATATGTAGTTTTTGCTTGTATGACAGTCTGTATGCTTATATGTTGGTGTTCTCTTTTTTTTTCTTTGTCCCTTTCTTATTATCCTTTTTTCCTTCTATTTTTTTTTTGTAGAACAGGTTCACGAGGAGTATGCGGAGATGTATGCCACGATCGATGGGAGGCACCGTCATGCTCTGGTCTACCCTTCAGACCGGCATTTATGGCCGGACGAACGGTATCTCTTTTCTCACCTTTTATCCCATGCGGATCAAACAACTTTGATTGTAAATTGGCACTGTCTAGAGGCTACTAAATTTAATAGACACTTAAGGTACTATTCTTCCAATATATATCTACAATCCAGGTTTCAAAATAGAATACACTACTATGTCCTTACAACTATTATCTTTGAATGTTAGAGGGTTGAATCACCCTGTGAAGAGGTACTCCATGTGGAAGGAAGCATGCTCTCATAGGGCAGATATTCTTGCTATCCAAGAGACACATTTTCGGCTTGATCACAGCCCGAAATGCTCCCACAGGGATTACCCGCATATTTTTCAATCCTCAGCAGGGGAAAAAAAAAGAGGAGTATTGGTGGCAATTAGAGACTCAGTGTCCTTCACCTCCAATAAGGTGGTATTGGACACAGAAGGTCGTTATATCATACTTAACTGCACTATCGATAATTGTCTATACACCATAGTAAATGTGTATGCCCCTAACACGCACCAATTAAGGTTTTTTCGTAAACTGTGGGTTAAAATTAATAAACTCAAATCCGGAAGATTAATTGTTTGTGGAGACTTTAACATGGTGGCAAACCACGGTATGGATGCTTCATCCAAGGGAAGACCCTCGGCTCCTTCCTTGGCTACATTCATCCATGCTGAGGGGCTCCACGATGTGTGGCGCTACCAGCACGCAGAGGAGAGGGATTATTCATATTTTTCTGTGAGCCATAATTCCTACAGTAGAATCGACATGTTTCTAGTTGACTTACAAACATTACCACATGTCACTCACACATCTATTTCTCAGATAACATGGTCAGACCACGCACCAATTCACATGTCATTGTCCCACCGTCCTGTTTCCCCAACTACATTTATATGGCGATGTAATAATTCCATTCTATCAGATCCTGAATCTTTCAAATCTTTGAAAGCACAGGTGGAGGAATTTTTCTCTATCAACAATACACCGGATATAGACCCGACATTGTTGTGGATTACACATAAGGCTTTTGCGAGAGGACTCCTCATTTAGCTGGGGGCTAAGTTGAGGAAGAGGTTCAATCGCAAAATGGAAGAGCTTATTCGCGATGTCCAAACTCTGGACACTGCGAATAAAAAGACCCCTTCATTATCCAACGTTTCAAGATTGAGGTCTCTCCGTGCTGATCTTAGAAGACTTTTGTTGGAACGTCATGGAAACATGTTAGCACATCTTCACATGCAGTATTACTCTGCAAACAATAAAGCAGGCAAATTTCTGTCATCTAGGATTAAGACGAAGAGAGTTAAAACCAGAATCGAAGGTATTGTGCATCCACACACGGGTAATAAACACTTGCACCCACAAGAGATAGCGGACGCGTTCGCTGATTACTACAGCGCCCTATATAGTCTCAAGATAGACAAAGATACCCCTCAACCGACGGACGCATCTATCTGTAACTTTTTAGACAACCTCCATTTTCCGACTTTGTCGACCGATAAATTAACACAACTAAACAGACCATTTACTATCAAAGAAGTGACTGATACACTCGCAACTATGCCCTCAAATAAGTCTCCAGGTCCTGATGGATTCACAAACGAATATCTCAGGTCTTTGCAAGATCAATTAGCACCCCACTTGTTGAACCTTTTCATAAAAACGGTTAAGGTGGGTACATTACCCACTGAAATGTTACAAGCCAATATAATCACAATTCCTAAAGTTGGTAAATCTCCCTCTGATCCTGCCGGCTATAGGCCGATATCTCTTTTGAATAGTGATGTCAAGCTATATGCTAAACTTATAGCCAATAGGATCGCATTAATTCTACCTACTTTGATAAAGGAGGACCAGATGGGGTTCGTCAAGGGGAGACAGGCCCCCGATGCTACAAGGCGAGTTATCGATTTGCTCCATCAGGAAGAACGCACTAAAACGCCTTCTCTGCTCTTATCAATAGACTCAGAGAAGGCGTTTGATCGTGTCCACTGGGGATACATGAGGGCAGTACTGGGGAAGTTTGGTTTTGTTGGACCGATTTTTTTGGCTATTATGAGCTTATATACATCTCCAACCGCTCGAGTATTCTCTGCGGGCACTCTATCCAAAACCTTTCCAATATTAAATGGCACGCGCCAGGGGTGCCCACTTTCCCCTTTAATATTTAACTTATTGATCGAGCCCTTGGCGGAAACGTTAAGACAAAATCCTAGGATCTCTGGCTTTAAAATTCAGCATCTACAACATACCATCACGCTTTTTGCGGATGACATAATTCTGAGCTTGACGAACCCCATCGTGTCCTTACCTGCTGTCCATGACACTCTGCAGACATTTAGTAATATCTCTTATTATAAGGTCAATTTCGATAAATCAGTCATCCTAAATATGGGCATACAGGGCCACGCACTTAACCATCTTAAGCAAAATTTACCTTATACATGGACCCCTCAAGCTTTGCAATACTTGGGTATAACCTTGACATTTCCAACTTCAGGGCTACAGACACTTAATTTGCGATCACTGACAACTTCCATCTCCAATGATACTAATAAGTTAAAAAAGACGGAACTATCATGGGCAGGAAGAATAGCTGCATTTAAAATGATGTGCCTTCCCAAGATAGTATATATTTTTCGCGCCCTTCCGATTTATATTCCTAAACACTACATTAACTCGCTCAATAAACTCCTGCGCAACTTTGTTTGGCAGGGAAAACGGGCAAGGTGTGTATATCTACATATGATACGACACAAATCAGTTGGTGGATTGGGACTACCATGCCTTGAGGACTATTATCATGCATCTCGCTTGGCTCCTTTACAGTATTGGTTTACCCATAAAACTCATAAAATTTCTCTTCCGTGGCTTCCGATTGAAGCTGCACTATCTAATTCACAGGAACTATATACATTACTTTTGGCAGATATGTGGAAACCTATACCGATTGAGACCCTTCCGTTAACAATAAGAGCCTCTCTTCAGTCTTGGCGTTACCTAATTGCTCAATCACATTTACAACCACAGCCTAACAATATATTAGTTCCCATACCCCTATCGACAATGTGTATCTTACTCCCTAACGTCCACATTAATAAATTGGTGGTAGCAGGTATTGAAACAGTGACACAATTATACCAAAATAATATTATTAAGTCTTTCGCAGCCCTTCAACGAGAATTTTCACTCACCCCTCAAGCGGTTTTTGCCTACATTAGTATAGTGAGTTTTATATCTAAACACCCACTCCCTAAACTTGAAATTCCTCAATTACTTTGAAAATATCTTACAGATCCAAACTCTAAGCTTAAAGGGATATCGGTGTTCTATAATCAATTACAGCAGAAACTCACCTTTTTTAAATCATCGTACATGAAGAAGTGGGAAAGAGACCTCGGTAAGCCCTTCTCCAATGAGCAATGGAGATGGGCGATACGAGCATCTTACCAAGCAACACAATGTGTAACACATTGGGAACAATTTCAAAAAATAGTCACAAGATGGTATTTATCCCCCTACCGTCTGTCCTTAATATACCCTAATTATGACCCATTGTGCTGGCGTGAGTGTGACCACAATTTTTCATATATTCTGGTCCTGTAAAGGTCTTGTTAGTTTTTGGAGGAAAATTTTTGAAGTACTTTCTGTAGTTTCGGGCATATTGATTAAACCTGAACCCGCAATAGCTCTATTATTTTTGGGTATTGAAAAGATACCATTTGATATCAGAACAGTATTTATACATATACTGATAGCAGCCAAAACGGTAATTGCTAGATGTTGGAAACAACCCATAGCCCCTTCCCACATAGAGGTAATAGGATTAGTCAACCAGAATTACTCTTTGGAAAAGGCATATGCATATTCAGTGTGTCGTGGCAAGAAATTTTATACAGCTTGGCTTCTCTGGCAACAGAGCCCCTATTTTCAGTGTCTAGCAGAGCAGTGGAGGCGGGTGGATGATGGGATTCAGAGCATGATGGTGCCTCCTCCGGACCTGTTTTGGCATTCTTCTTTTTTTTTTTTTTTTTTTTTTATTTGTTCTCTTTTTCCCCTTTCTTTCCTTCTTTCTATTATTATTATTTTGCATCAACTTATTGTGTTTCTTATGTGATTGTTTTTTGTTGCGAAAACCAAATAAAAATTAATTGAAGTAACATTCTGCAGATTACTTGCGCTAACGCGTTTCAAGCATCATTTACTTAATATCTTCCTTAGGGGATGCCACTCTGAAATATCAAAAGAAAACTCAGTTTGCGCAGCGCTTTACAGCATCAGGGCAGAAAGTACAGTTTCAATACAAGAGGAATCAGAGGGCCCTGCTCATTAGAGCTTACAATCTAAGAGGGGGGGGGGTCAAGTGATGCAATAGGAGGGTTTCAGGGATTGTCTAAAAGCAAACAGGGTAGGGGATAATTGGACAGATTGGGGTAGGGAGTTCTAAGGGATGGGAGAGGCTCTGGAGAAGTCCTAGAGGCGAGCATGGGAGGAGTTGACAAGGGAACTGGAGAACAGGAGGAATGAAGAGAACAAGCAGGTTGGTATTTTGAGACTAGGTTTTTGATGTATTTAGGGGCCAAGTTGTGGATGGCTTTTGTAGGTTATGGTTAGTATTTTGAGTTTTATTTGTTGGGTGAGCGGAAGCCAGTGGAGGGATTGGCGGAGAGGAGTAGCAGACACTCAACGGTTGGTAAGGTGGATGAGCCTGGCAGCAGCATTCATGAAGAAATGAAGGGGGGATAGCCTATGTAAAGGTAATCCCATGAGAAGAGTAGTCGAGGCGAGAGATGACCAGGGAGTAAATTAGGAGCTTTGTGCTGTCATTGGTTAGAAAGGGGCGTATTTTGGAGATGTTGCGGAGGTTGAGGCTGCAAGATTTGGACAGCGATTGAACTTGGGGTCTTAAGAATAGATCAGAGTCCAGGATTACACCTAGAACCCTGGCATGTGAGGATGGGCTGATAGTTGTGCCATTAATCTTGACAGAGAAATCAGGAGAAGAGGCATGTGGGGGAGAAAATAATGAGCTTGGTTTTGGATAGATTGAGTTTGAGTATGGTTTGTGACATCCAGGCTGATAGGTCTGTTAGTAGATTAGTGATACGTGAGGAGACTGAGAGATTGGGCTTTAGGGGTAGAGAGAGAAATTTGGGTGTCCTCAGCATAGAGATTGTATTGGAAGCCGTGGGAGGCTATGGGCCAGGGCTTGACAAATTTGCCTGAAATCTAGGAGCCAGCTAAAAAAGTTAGGAGCCAGTTTGTTAAAAAAAAAACAAAAAAACAACCAAGCTTTATTTACAAAAAAAATAACAAACGAAATTTACACATTAAAGCGGAGTTCCAGCCATTCACTCACCTGTCCCAACGGTCCAGCGATGCGGCCGCCCGAAGCCTCGATCCTCTCCCTCGGCGCCGGCATCACTGCTGTGGGCACCCGGCTGTGATAGTTTGCGGCTTCACAGCCGGGTACCCACTGCGCATGCGCGAGTTGCGCTGCGCGCCGTGATTGGCCGGCAATCTTCTGGGACCTTTGACATGTCCCAGAAGATTGCAGGGAGAGAGGGGGAGAGGAGAACTTCCGCTCAGGGCGCCGCGGCGATCCGAGCGGAAGTGGGAGCGGGTACCTGTCAAAACTAGGTACCCGCTCCCCCCCCCAAAAAATGACATGCCAAATGTGGCATGTCAGGGGGTCAGGACTCCCTAAAGCGGAAGCTCCACTTTTGGGTGGAACTCCGCTTTAAGACGACTAGAACCCCACTCTCCTCTATAGGGCAATCGGATAGAAACAGACTGTCTTTCTGTTTCCATCCGATGCCATCTTATCCGATCCACGGGATGGATAGAAAATAGAACCACCATCTGTCTGTGTTTGGCGGACAGGATATGATGGCGGCAGCTTACAGCTCCATAGAGGAGACTGAAGGGTCCCATCAGGTCTGCCTGAAAAACTGACAGGCGGACCTGATCAGGCAGCCCGTGGGAAAGGCTGTGTGGCTGTGGCATGGCGATAAGGAAAAAAAAAATATATATATATATATATATATATATTTTTTTTTTAATAATTGCAAAAAAAGAAAAATGTATTATTATTTTTTTTAATAATTTAAAAAATAAATAAATAATAACCACACTCCCTGTCCACTTACCTTTTAAGCAAAGGTAAGTGGACAGGGAGATGAAGCCTGCAAAAACTTCCGTCTCATCTCCTCTTGGGAAGGAGATGGACAGGCATTGAGGACAGGCAGGGGAAACAGAGCCATTAGTGACTGCTTGTCAAACTCCCGGCCACCACAAGAGGGCGCCAGTTCCCCGTTCTCTCACTGAAGAAGCCCGAAAAGCCGCGGCCTCAATTATCGGATGGCGCGATAGTGCGTGCACTCGGGGAGTGGGTGGTGGAGCAAAAGGGACAGGACACCTCCTGCAGTGCACCCCAGGCGCCAGGTTGCTAATTCTAGTCGCTGATGCGACCTGGTGCCCGGGGTTTGTCGAGCCCTGCTATGGGCTGTAGATTGTGAATAGGAGAGGTCCAAGAACAGAACCTTGAGGGACCCCAACAAAGAAAGGAAGTAGAATTGTAAGTAACTCTAAAGGTGCAGTGGGATAAGTAGGATGAGAACCAGTGAAGAGTACAGTCACAGAAACCAAAGCCATGGAGTTTTTTGAGGAGGAGGGGGTGGTCAACTGTATCAAAGGCAGCAGAAAGGTCCAGGAGTAGGAGTACAGAATAGTGTCCATTGGTTTTGCCCGTTAGTAGATCATTTGTTAGTTTTAGGAGGGCTGGTTCGGTGGAGTGTTGAGGGTGAAATCCAGATTGAAGGGGATGAAGAAGGCGAGGTGGTCGCTCAGTCAGTTGTAGGCTAGATGTGCAAGGAGATGGGGGTGTAGGTTGTTAAGATTGGTGGAGTCCAGTGAGGGCTTTTTAAGTGTAGGGTGACTGCTTGTTTTATAGAGTTGGGGAAGAAAAGAGGGAGAGATTGAAGATGTGGTTTAACCACTTGCCGCCCGCCCTATAGCAGATTGACGGTGGCAAAGTGGTTGCACTATCCTGACTGGCCGTCATATGACGTCCAGCAGGATAGACCACTGTGCGTGGCCCCGGGAGGGGGGGGCGCACATCGGCAATCGGTGCTGCGGTGTGTCACTCTGACTCACCGCATCTCCGATCCAGGTAAAGAGCCTAATGACATAGGCTTTTTACCATGTGACCAGCTGCTTCCAATCACAGCAAGAAAAAGAAAAGTAAACATCGCTGCAAAAAATTACAAGTTACATACAAAGCTCTCTAATTCCAGTAAATGTGATGACGTCACAACATGCTCTACCCTACGCGTTTCATCACAAATTGTCTCCTAGAGGCTTTACGAAGCGGTGTTTACACGAAGATTAGATTCTTTCTTATTGCAACATTTTTCTCTTCAGGCCACTTTATTCTAATTTATTTCAGGGAATACCGTCACAGGGCTCACTTCCCGATCATTAATGCATGCGTACAGGAATGTACCAATAAGAGAGAACCCAAGGCTCTCCCCATGAAAACTGTTTGGTCTTTATTAAAACTAAAAACATTTCACTTACAGGCAAAGAAAAGTAAACGTCACTGCTGCATAAAATTACAAGTTACATACAAAGCTCTCTTAATTCCAGTAAATGTGATGACATCACAACATGCTCTATCCTACGTGTTTCGTCAAAATTATGTCTCTTGGAGGCTTTACGAAGCGGTGTTTACACAAAGATTGGATTCTTTCTTTTTGCAACACTTTTCTGATAAGGCCACATTATTCTAATTTATTCCAGGGACTACCGTCACAGGGCTCACTTCCGGGTCATTAATGCATGCATACAGGAGTGAACCAAAAAGAGAGAACCCAAGGCTCTCCACATGAAAACGGTTTGGTCTTTATTAAAACTAAAAACATTTCACTTGCAGGCAAAGAAAAGTAAACATCGCTGCTGCATAAAATTACAAGTTCCATACAAAGCTCTCTAATTCCAGTAAATGTGATGACGTCACAACATGCTCTACCCTACGCATTTCATCACAAATTGTCTCCTAGAGGCTTTACGAAGCGGTGTTTACACGAAGATTAGATTCTTTCTTATTGCAACATTTTTCTCTTCAGGCCACTTTATTCTAATTTATTTCAGGGAATACCGTCACAGGGCTCACTTCCCGATCATTAATGCATGCGTACAGGAGTGCACCAATAAGAGAGAATCCAAGGCTCTCCACATGAAAACGGTTTGGTCTTTATTAAAACTAAAAACATTTCACTTGCAGGCAAAGAAAAGTAAACATCGCTGCTGCATAAAATTACAAGTTCCATACAAAGCTCTCTAATTCCAGTAAATGTGATGACGTCACAACATGCTCTACCCTACGCGTTTCATCACAAATTATGTCTCCTGGTGTTTATACGAAGATTGGATTCTTTCTTTTTGCAACACTTTTCTCATAAGGCCACTTCAGTCTAATTATTTTTAATATAAACACATGTACAGTATATTTAGCGCAGCACACAATTTGCTGTGAAGAATTTGATAGCATCCTTGCTACTCTCATTTTATTTTGTTTCCACTAGTTTGGTTGACGGTGCATACGTTTAAATTTGATGATATAGTCAAAGTTTCTTCACTGTGCCGCGAGTGGCAGCACCCGGTTGCAGAGGAGAAGCACATATATAAACAGAAGGGTTGTGTAGACCTCTGGTTACGCTTGTGTGTTGGACTTCCCCTGGATGGTTCTGTACAAATCCAGGGAGCACAAAATAAGATAATAAACTTTAATCATTTTGTATCGGGACCCCTCCCATCTCCCTCTCACTCACTATTGAACTGAAGCAGTGGAAAATGCTGTGGCATTGTCCAAAGTGTTATGCCAAGTGTATGCTTTTATCTCCTTTCAGACGTGGGAAAATGGCTGCTGATATCTGGTCGCTCCGGGGAGTGCAGACACTTTGAATACTGCTGCTGTTTGTAGGTTTCTGTTTTCTTGTTTTTGCACTGGAACCCTCTGAGCCAAAAAAACCACAAGGAAGATATGTTAGGGATGCTTCTGATTTATTCGGGTCATGGTAGAGCTAGCAAGTAGTTGTCACAGATAACTGGACTTGTTCTGTAATGTTGAAGACATTTTGTAGGTTCTCCATTAGTTCCAGTGAGTTTAAAGTGGAGTTCCTGCCTATTTTTCAACTTTAGTGATTCCTGGAGTGCTCGCTATGCTGATCAACAATTGGGCATTTTCAATTTGTTTCGGGGGTCCCTTACCTTATTTTCAGGGCATTTTTGATTGTACTTTCTCCTTCTCCCCCCTCTGTGACCACGGCCACTGACATCACTTCCGCCTTTGCATTGCATCCTGGGAGCTGTTTGTCATCACTCCCAGGAGGCTGGAATCAGGAAAAACTCCCAGAACACTCCCTGGAATCAGGAAGAAGGACACTGTGGCTTCAGATGCCCACATCCAAGATGGCCGCGCTCAGACAGCGTTTTTAAAAGTAAGATTGTGACTAAAATACAATACTATACACCTTGTAAGTATGAGAATAGCGGTTCTGTAAAGGGCGATGGATTAGTATTATAGGGGTATTTTTAGTTAAAAAAGGTATTTGAGGCCGGAACTCCGCTTTAAGGAAGGTGCCCCCAACATTTCTGTCTACGTAGGTAGCACCAACACCCTAATCCAATTGCCAAGGAATGTGTCAAGGCAGATGTTGATTGTCTAGGAAGAGAGTGGGATGTGTGAAAGTTGTGCCATGCCCCCCCCCCCCCCCCCCCCTGCATCATATGTAGAAGTCACAGTGTTGAAGGCCACTGAACCTGTTCAGGGATGGTTGTTCCTGTTTAACATAGATCTTTCCCATCCTACTCTTTTAAAATCAACATCTTCCTTGACACATTCCATGGTGATTGGATCAAGGTGCTGGTGCTACCTGTGTGGATAAAATGTTGGGGCATCTTCCTGAAACTTATTGGAATTCAAGGTGAAGCTATGAAACCTCTTCAACATTATTGAACAAGTCTAGTTGAATTTGACCAACTACTACTAAGCTCTACTGTGACCTGGATACATGAGAATGGGAATAAGGTACTATTCGCTTCCCAGGGGTCATAGCTGCCACTGCATCTTAGCTGTTCTTACAAACATGGCATTCCTGTGACCTTTGCCGTATGTCTCCTGGCTGGTTGATATTCTCAGCTGATCTCTGCTGGTCACATTCAACTGGACTTGTTCTGTAACGTTGTTGTGTAACAGTTCTGATGAGTGTCAAGAAGATAGGCCAACATTTATATCCACAGTAGCAGTAACGACACCTTAATCCAGTCACCATGGAATGTGTCGAGGCAGATGTTGATTGCCCAAGAACAGGATGGGTGGTGTGCAAGTTGAGGAACCCCCCCCCCATTCTAGTTAGGAATCCCATCCTTGGTGTCCAGCACATAGAACGGACTTTTGTACAGGAGAAGAGGGGAGAGCGCCTACTAAGTGTAGTATTAAGGACAAGCTTATTGGCAAAAGTCACAATTGGCAACTCACATTTACAAAGTAACAAACCCACTTTTCCCAAATGTAGCACCTTCCTAGGTAGGTGCTAGTGAGAGTATAGTTTTTGGCTCTGGCTCTGTCTGCCTATCGGAGGAGGAGGAGCAACAGGCAAATCTATATTGCTTTCTGCCTACCAGAGAGCAGGATCTGTGAGTTAGGTCTGCTCATGGTGCTCAGTGTGGGATTCATCTGGTCTAGGAAGTTTCACACTAGTCCAATAGGGAGGCCTATTGGACAGTGGAGGAAATCAGTCCAGTGGGTACACAGGCTTTGATACAGCCCGGTGATTGGCACCGACTGATTGTCTCGGTGCATTGTGGGGTGTGGTATAAAAAGCCAGGAGCACATGTGTGGCAGGGTATTTGGCTGGAGAGTCCCGGAGGGAGGGTGGCGGCTGCCTCCTCCTCTGTAGCAGTGGCACGTGGTTACAGGCGGTTGACCTGGGGACAAGAAGGAAGGAGCTGAACCCAGAGGTCCATGAGAGCTGACTGAAGGGGTAGAAGCACTGGAGAGCCTTGAAAAACAGTATAGTGAGTACAGGGGATTGTGTCTAGGGGCCTGACCTGAGGGGGGCCACCTCGGTGTAGGATAGTCAGAGGATGGGTGTCAGCAGGTGGAGTGAAAGGGGGTACTAGGTGTGTATCCGAAAGATAATTTATCCTAACAAGTTGTCTACATAGATGAATTTAGAATTAAGTCTCTTAAGTGGCAAGGTGAATCAGCAGCCTGGCTGCATCTTCAGACAGGAGTCCTCCTCTATTGTAAATAGTTCAAGTTGGAGTATCCCATTCTTCCCTTCTCCCATCCCTAATTTGAATGAAACTACAAAAAACGACATCATCCCCTAGACCAGGGATATGCAAACGGTGGCCCTCCAAGTCCCATGAGGCATAGAAAGACTCTGGGAGATAGAAGGGTAAAGCCGCTCAGGTGTGTGTTTCAGACCTGGTGCAGGTCGGATCCGTCATCCAGAAGCATAGGAAAATCCAAAATGTGAGACCGCACTCAGGATGTTGTTTTGTTGAAATCAAAAATTCTCTTTATTCCTCAAATAAAATAGACAGACAGTGTACAGGCAGACGTGTCAGGTTGACGCGTTTCACGACATTGCTAGTCGCTTACTCATAACCACACGTGTGGTTATGAGTAAGCGACTAGCAATGTCGTGAAACGCGTCAACCTGACACGTCTGCCTGTACACTGTCTGTCTATTTTATTTGAGGAATAAAGAGAATTTTTGATTTCAACAAAACAACATCCTGAGTGCGGTCTCACATTTTGGATTTTCCTATGCATAGAAAGACTCTGACAACCACAAGCATGACACGCAGAGGCATGATGGGACTTTTGAAACAGCTGGAGGGCCACAGTTTGCATATCCCTGCCCTAGACTGTTTATTGACTGAGCCAGAGAGTAAAGAGTTAAATTGTGCATGCTGCAGTTGCTATCGGTAACCCAGGGGGATCCTAAAGTGTACAATCCAGCAGTCCTCTAGGGGGCAGTACTACACAAATAAGAAGACGCTGGCCTCTGGGTCTCTCTCTCAGCGGAATCCCCTCAATGTGCTCGGGCTCTGGCGCTGACATATGGCCCTGTCACATCCAGAACTACGCTGGAACTCATCGAGCTCGCCAGGCGGCGGTGACTTCACGACGGGAGGGAAACCGGACGCACTGAGGAGTGCTCATGCCCTGAAAAGCGTAGCCACTCTCTGCTTCCCTCCTATAGAATGTGTACATGTTGATCTTTCAAAGAACAGGGTTGGAAGATGTGAAAGTTGTGGAACCACCATGTTCTAGTAACATGATTCCAGCCGTGGTGGTTATGAGGGCTTTATAGATGTCAATCCACAGCTGAAGGTGTGAATGGTTTTTAAATGCCGTTTTAACGTCTCTTCCCCAGTGATTTGAGGACAATTCACACCTTCAGCCATGTGACTTGGCAACAAAGGATGGGATTATGTCACCAGAACAGGGTGGTTCCACCACTTTCACATCTCCCACTCGGTTCTCTGAAAATCAACATTTACACATTCCATGGTGATTTAACTTAGGGGTCTTTGATATAAATGACGGGATATGTTCCTGACATTCATTAGAACTGTGTCCATGTAAAACCTCTTCAACATTACAAAACAAATCCAGACGAATGTGACCCAACTACTGCTCTCTGTACCGTGACCGGGATACATGAGCACCTCCACAGACATTTTTTTTTCCCAGCTCTCCTGTACACAAGTCACTTCATTGCTTGGAGATGCCCAATATGTGTCAGACTGTCCCGTCGGTTGATCGTCTTGCAGCTGGAAATGAGCTGACGTGTTCGGTGATAATGAAATCCAGCTTTGGGGACTTTGACAGTTAAATCCATTCGTCACTTAGAACAGAGCTGGTGGGCGGCATGTCCTATCAAGTAATTAGCATGTGCTAAACTTCAGGATTTATTGGGAACACAAAGCTACTTCTGGACATATAATGTTTACGTAGAATACATAACCGACATCTTGTAGCCATGGTGGTGGAAAGGGCTCAGAACCAATCATTAAAAGGGAGAATACAGATGAATGAGGACTCGGGCAGTGGTGAGTTTTGGTTTTTCATGAGCTGAACTCAAAGATCTAAGGCTCCGTTCACATGTCAGCGTATGGATCGCGGGCAGAACCGCCGCGGTTCCGCTCGCGATCCGGAGATTATTGCAAATCGCAGGACGCCTGTGCGTTGCCCGTTGATTTGCAATAGCCCCCCCAAACGCTGAGCGATGTTGCTGCGATTTCCGCCTGCCGAATTGCGGTAACATCGCGCAAAAAAAATCGCGGGACGCATTACGCCCAAAAAAGTACAAGAGCTTCTTTGGAGCGTATTGCGTCCCGCGATTTTTTTTGCGCAATGTTACCGCGATTCGGCAGGCGGAAATCGCGGCAACATCGCTCAGCGTTTGGGGGGCTATTGCAAATCAACGGGCAACGCACAGGCGTCCCGCGATTTGCAATAATCTCCGGATCGCGGGCGGAACCGCGGCGGTTCTGCCCGCGATCCATACGCTGACATGTGAACGGAGCCTAAGACTTTTTCTATGTACACAAAAGGCCGATTTCTCTCAAATATTGTTCACAAATCTGTCTAAATCTGTGTTAGGACTCTTTCACACGGGCGATCCGATCAGATCCACCTGTCAGTTTTTTAGGCGGATCTGATCGGATCCTACATGCAGCTCTATGGGGCAGCGGGTGTCAGCGGAGACACCTCCGCTGACACCCGCTGCCATCCGTATCTGATCCTGTCCGTGAAATCTGGACGGATGGAAACCCTATTTTTCCATCCGTTCAGTAATCGGATCGGGTGAGAGCGGACAGGCGGCCGCTCTCATCTGATCCCCCATAGAGAGCAGCGGGGGCTGAGACACCTCCCTCTCCGCACTGCAAGTGGAGACGGAGCTGTCATCCGCCGGCTCAGCGTTGATCGCGGATCGATCCCCGCTGAGCAACACGGATCCGCCTACGGAGGCGGACCGTGTGAAAGAGCCCTTAGTGAGCACTGCTGAGATAATCCATCCACCTCACAGGTGTGGCATATCAAGATGCTGATTAGACAGCATGATTATTGCACAGGTGTGCCTTAGGCTGCCCACAATAAAAGGCCACTCTAAAATGTGCAGTTTTATCACACAGCACAATGCCACAGATGTTCCAAGTTTTGAGGGAGCGTGCAATTGGCATGCTGACTGCAGGAATGTCCACCAGAGCTGTTGTCCGTGAATTGAATGTTCATTTCTCTACCATAAGCCGTCTCCAAAGGCGTTTCAGAGAATCTGGCAGTACATCCAACCGGCCTCACAACCACAGACCGCGTGTAACCACACCAGCCCAGGACCTCCACACCCGGCATCTTCACCTCCAAGATGGTCTGAGACCGGCCACCCGGACAGCTGCTGCAACAATCGGTTTGCATAACCAAAGAATTTCTGCACAAACTGTCAGAAACTCAGGGACGCTCATCTGCATGCTCATCGTCCTCATCGGGGTCTCCACGTGACTGCAGTTCATCATTGTAACCGACTTGAGTGGGCAAATGCTGACATTGGATGGTGTCTGGCACTTTACAGAGGTTGTTCTCTTCACGGATGAATCTCGGTTTTCTTCGAACTTTTGAGTTCAGCTCATGAAAAATGGGGGCAAAAACAAATGTGTGTTATAATTTTGTTCAATATACATCTTCTTCTTTTTTTTTTTTTTTTTTTACACAAATTGGTCAGCATAGCTGTTAGGTAGGGGGAGGGGACATTTTTAAGACTAGTTAGGTCTAGTCTGCAATTCTACTTGTAGCTGATATTGAACATTCTCAATCTTCTGGTAACGTTTTCCTTCGATACGGCAAAGAAATTGATAAAAATGGCCATTAGGAGATTGTTATAATGTAATTTTGTATTGCGGAAGAATTTGTATAAATTGATCAGACCAAGCATTGTATGAAATGTGTTTTAATGTGGGAATTGGCGCTCCCTCGCCATCTCCTTGGCTCTCACACAGCGGCTCGGCAGCGGAGACGAATGTTTCCTATTACAGAACATCAAAGCTGCGCTCTCGCCATCAGAATCACGTTCAGACCTCACATGTGCTCCTCATCGCCACGGCCGGGGGAAAGTGTCTTCCTGGCACAGTCTGCTACTAACAGGAACATATTAAATAACGGAGGATACAGGCCGGGCACAGCAGTCACATGGAACAGCTGCCCTGTAAATCCACATAATGCGGCCCATGTTATGTGGCCAATGATGCCCAGCATTGTGGGTGGTGAGAGGACAAATCTCTGCATGCCATTTTGCACCAACCTGCAACTTTCCTGTTGAGGAGAATCTACAAGTGCTAGCAGACTGCGGGGCGCTCTGGGGTTTGTGGTTCTCCACTGGTTGGCATCCTGTTGGTGTCACGAAGGTTCACACCTGCTGTCCTGTGCCACTTAGTCCTCATAGGCAGCCTACATAGAATACTTGGCAGCTCGAGCTGCATTAACACACACCCCATTCACGGACGATGGGTCTTGATGCCGAAGGCGTAACTAGAACCTTCAGGGCCCTGGGTCAAGAAGCCTTGAAGGGTCCCCTGACCATCGGGGCCCCTCTTTCCATTGGTCCTGGGGCTTTTTCAACTGATCTCCGGTCCCTTTACTCCCTTGTGGAGCACTTTATTTACTTGCCGACCGCGCTGTAGCCGAAAAAAAAATAAAAAGCTTTGGCCATGCTTTTCTTTTTTTTTTTTTCAAATTCAAAAAATGGAGCGTGTTTTCTTCCTACTCTACACTAGTTAATCTCTAGTTTTTATTTAACCACTTTAAGACCGGAAGGATTTGCCCCCTTAATGACCGGGCCACTTTTTTCAACTTGGCACTGCGTGACTTTAACTGACAATTGCGCGGGTCGTGCGACGCTGTACCAAAACAAAATTTACGTCCTTTTTTCCCCCAGAAATAGAGCTTTCTCTTACGTCCTCCGACAGTCGCCGCCGCCTCTAAGTCATCACTGTTGGGTATTGACTTCCGCTCCGCAGGAGTAGCTAGGCACAAAGACTTAGTCAAAAGAACAAAGGCATTTGCATATACACACCCATGGGGGCTGTCCCATCTGGTCAATACCCCCCTGCAGTGACCACTCCCAACTCAGTTTCTTTCTGCCTAGCGTCAGGAGTAGTTAGGATTCCCTGTGCTGGGGCTACAGTCTCAGCCTAACTAATCTTTTTTTTGATTTTCTTTGAAAATGTCAGTTTTTTTCTTACTTTACTAGCTGTTTATTTTGTCAGCTTTTAGTTTTTAGTCGACTCTTCGGACGAAGATGGATTCATGCGGTGCTTGGATTCGGACTGACCGCCCTGGTTCTCCAGGGCAGAAGGTCAGATGGACCCCCAGCCCGCCATCGAGCGTTCAGCCGTGGTTCGTCCTGGCACTATGAACGACCCATCCCTGTTCGCAGCAGGGATGCAGCCGTGAGGTGGCTACCTCACTGGACACATCTGCGATGCTGCAGTGTCATGTCCCTGGCTAACGGCACTCCCTGTCAGATGAGGACAGCGGCTTTCCGTTCTGAGAGGCTCCCCACGCCATCTGGTACAGGTAAGTACTTCTGTGTGGGGCCTCTGTCTGGGGTGGCAGTCCTGTGTTGCTGTGTGACTCCCTGATGCGGTCCCTGCGGGGATCGCTTGTGCATGCGCTGCGGTGCTGTATGTTTTTGGGGGTCCCCTTCCCTGTGTCACTTCGGTGCTTGTTGGGGGTGCAGACTGTGTGTGTGGTGGCTGCAGCGGGTTAAAACCGCGCGGTCCGCCATTTTAAGTATGGGCAGGCATGTTTGGCTTCACTATGGGCAATACTACATGCTGTTTTGGCGCCATCCGCCGCCATTTTGCGGTAGCAGAACGATCGTTCCGACCGCATGTTCGGCGGCCATTTTGCCGGAGCCTTCCATTCAGTCCTCTGGGGCAGCCATTTTCCCTGAGTCATGCAGCTTATAGTTCAGCCTACTCTGACAGCACTTCCTTTTCCTCTGAAGCAGGACATCGGTGGTAACACTCTGCGGGGCTCTGCAGATTATCTCTCTCAATTCCCTTCTGTATTGTCATTTCTGGCTCAGTTTTTCTTCTCCTGTTTGGGGGTCTTTGTCACTGTAGCTGTAGCGGTGGGCTGCGCACTCCGCAGCGATCTTAAAGGGGCAGTACCAAATTTATTGCACTGTTTTTTTCATCTTGAGCAATGGATTCTCAGGACAGCAAATTCCCCCCAGCTCTAGTGGGGGACCCCAGTTCTCCTGTGGCCCCTCTGAGACCTGATTTGGCCGCTGTAGTGGCGACCTTGGTGTCCAATATGGAAATTCTGATGGCTGAGCGTGCTGCTAGAAAGAGGCCCAGATTGTCTCTCTCTTCTGATTCAGATGGGGATATGGCTGCTGCAGCGAGCGTGCCCTTTTCAGGGTCTCGCTCATCCTTGGACCCACTGGGGTCTGAGGGGGAGGCAGAGGTGGAGGGGGTTGATACCTCCTCCCCGGGGTCGCCTGAAGAGCGAGCGACCATGGATGAATTGATAGTTTCTGTAAAGGAAACACTACATTTGGATGAGCCCAGTCCTCCGGGCATTGTGTCCTCCTTTTGGACACACAGGACCCGCAAGTCGGCGCAGGTTTTTCCCTGCCCCGCTGAGTTTCATTACACTGTTAATGAAATGTGGCGCACATTAAAACGTCCATTCCTGGTGCCTAGTCGGTTCAAATTGCTTTATCTCTTTGCACCGGCTACGGAATCACGATGGTGTGGGCCTCCACAGGTAGATCACACTGTGGCCGTGTTAAACAAGGCTACCTTGGTTCCTTCTGAGGATACCCCGGTTTTTCGGGATCCCATGGACCGGCGGTTGGAGTCTCTAGCCCGCCATTCCTATACGGTGGCAGGCTCATTGCTCAGGCCCATTTTTGCATCCGTTTTGGTGGCTCAGGCGGTGGCTGATTGGACTAAGGTGCTTAGGAGCAACCTCGTGTCTGATGCTGTTCCGCCTGCCCGGCTGGATATGGTGGATCAAATCCACCAAGAAATCATGTATCTGTGTGATGCGGCCTTAAATGAGGCCCCTTTAGTAGCACGCCTCTCTAGTGTCTCGGTATTTAACCGGCGACTGATATGGCTGAAGAGCTGGTCGGCTGACCAGTCCTCACGGAAAACAGTTGCTGATTTTCCCTATGCTGGTTCTCGCCTTTTTGGCGAGGCGTTGGATACCCTGGTGAAAGGCGTCACAGGGGGCAAGAGCACTTTGCTGCCCCAGAACCCGAAGAACAAGTCCTTTCGTGGCAAGCGGGGTTCTGCGTCTCGATCCACTCAAGGGTCCTTTCGTGCCTTTCGGAACCAATCCAAGGGCAAGCCCTTCAAGGCCCAGGGCAGCCAGAAGAAGCCCTGGGCGGGCAAGCAGAAGTCAGGCAATGCCGGCTCGGCGGGTCAGTCCGCCTCTGCCTGAAGGGGCGCCCTCACCCGTTTCAGGGGTGGGGGGAAGTTTGTGCGGTTTCCTCCAACCTTGGCTGCTCCGGATTTCGGACAGGTGGGATCTGGAAATCGTTCGATCGAGGTACAAGATCGAATCCCTTTCCCGGCCGGCGGACAGATTTTTTCCCTTGAATCTTCATTTGCCTCCTGGGCGTCTGCAGGACCTGCATCAAGCGGTGCAGGACCTTCTTGCTCAGGGGGTGATTGTACCGGTGCCTCATCAGGACAGGTTTCGGGGTTTTTATTCCAATCTGTTCACTGTGCCCAGAAAGGAAGGCAAAGTGCGTCCTATTCTGAACCTGAAAGCGCTGAACCGTTTCGTGCGCGTTCGGAAGTTCCGTATGGAGTCTCTCCGCTCGGTGGTGGCCTCCCTGAGCCCAGGGGAATTCCTGGCCTCGATAGATCTGAAAGATGCGTACCTGCATATCCCCATTTTCGAGAGTCATCAGCGGTACCTTCGGTTTGCTATCGCAGAGGACCACTATCAGTTTGTGGTGTTACCTTTCGGTCTCGCTTCGGCTCCAAGGGTTTTTACCAAAGTGCTGGCGCCGGTTCTGGGCCTGCTAAGGGCCGAGGGCATTGCGGTCTGACTTCTGAGATCGAGTGTCAGCCAGGACCTAGTGCGCGATCTGTCCACCATGGGGCAGACGCTACAGGAGTTCGGATGGACCATCAACGTTCAGAAATCGACGTTGTCTCCATAGGTTCGTCTTCCCCATCTGGGAATGATTCTGGACTCTGCTCAGGCAAAGGTGTTCTTGCCGGAGGACAAGCTCCGGACCTTGCAGGACGAGCTCAGGTCCCTCAGGGACAACCCGTCCTCGTCGCTCAGGACCTGTATGTACCTTCGAGGCGATACCCTTTGCTCAGTTTCACACGCGGGCTCTCCAGGCGGAGATCCTGGCCAGGTGGGACAGACTGCCTCAGTCCCTGGATCTGAGTGTCTCCTTGAGTCGTCAGACCAGATTGGCTCTTCTGTGGTGGCTCCAGTCCCTGACGGTGGCGGAAGGCAAGTCCTTCCGTCCGTTGTTGTGGACAGTGATTACCACGGATGCCAGCCTGTCGGGCTGGGGTGGAGTCCTGGGCAACCGGTCTGCCCAGGGCACTTGGTCGGAGGAGGAGTCCTCCCTCCCGATAAATGTGCTGCAATTGCATTGGTCGGACCGACTTCGGGGCCGTCCTGTTCGGGTACAGACGGACAATGCTACCGCAGTGGCTTACATCAACCACCAAGGGGGCACCAGGAGTGCCGGGGCGGCCCGGGAGGTGACCGACATTCTGTCTTGGGCCGAGACTTATGTCCCGGCAATCTCAGCAGTTCACATTCCGGGTGTGGAGAACTGGCAGGCCGACTATCTGAGCCGCCAGACCCTGGACCAGGGGGAATGGTCCCTACACCCGGAGGTCTTCCAAATGCTGTGTGCGAAGTGGGGATCCCCGGACGTGGATCTGTTCGCATCTCAGCTAAACCACAAGGTGGAAAGGTTCGTGGCAAGAACGCGCGATCCTCTAGCGGACGCCTCGGATGCGTTGGTGGCCCCTTGGCATCAGTATCGTCCGATGTATGCCTTTCCTCCGATTCAGTTGCTATCCAGGTTCCTCCGCAGGTTAGCCTTGGAACCGCACCTGGTGATTCTGGTGGCGCCAGACTGGCCACGCTGGTCCTGGTACGCCGACATTGTTCACCTGGCAGTGGCGCCTCCGTGGCGGCTGCCAATGCGGGAAGATCTCCTATCTCAGGGTCCGATCTTCCATCCTGCTTTACAGTCGCTGGCTTTAACGGCCTGGCTGTTGAGACCCAGGTCCTGAAGGACAGGGGTCTCTCCCCTGAGGTCATCCCTACCCTTGTCAAGGCTAGTAAAACTTTCTCTGGTAAAATCTTATTACCGTACTTGGAAGGCCTATTTCGTCTGGTGTGAGTCCAGGGGGTTCTCCCCTCGCTCGTACTCGGTGTCGAGAGTGTTGGCCTTCTTCCAGTCGGGGTGGACCAGGTGTCCGCACTGGCTATTCTTTTCCAACGCCCTGTGGCGTCTCATTCCCTGGTTCGCACCTTCATTCAAGGTGTACGACATTTGGCTCCTCCCAGGAAGGAGCCCTTACCTCCATGGGACTTGAACTTGGTTCTGTCTGTGTTACTGCGTGCTCCCTTTGAAAACATAAGGGAGATATCATTGCCTCTGCTGTCTAAGAAGGTTGCCTTTTTGGTGGCGATCACTTCGGCTCTCAGGGTATCGGAACTGGCAGCGTTATCTTGCCGCTCTCCGTACTTGGTGATTCACAAGGATAAGGTGGTTTTGCGTCCGCATCCCTCCTTTCTTCCTAAGGTGATCTCTGAGTTCCACATTAATGAGGACATTGTCCTGCCTTCGCTTTGTACGAAGCCTAAGAATCCTAAGGAGGTTGCTCTGCATTCCTTGGATGTTGTCAGGGCAATCAGGGTTTACCTGTTGTCTACGGAATGTGTTCGGAAGATGGATTCCCTCTTTGTCCTTCCTGAGGGACCTCGGAAGGACATGGCTGCGTCCGCAGCGACTATTGCCAAATGGATCAGACAGACCATAGAACAGGCCTATGCTTTGAAGGAACGGGTTCCACCCTACCCTGTTAAGGCACACTCTACCAGATCTGTGAGTGCGTCCTGGGCCTATTGGCATCGGGCCTCGGTGGCCCAGGTGTGCAAGGCTGCGACTTGGTCGTCGGTGCACACTTTTTCCAAATTCTACAAAGTAGATGTTCTGGCATCAGCTGATGCCCCCTTTTGGCCGCAAAGTTCTCAGTGCGGCTGTGCCATGAAGGACCCTTGTTTTTTTATGGGTCCCTGGCTGTTGGTATTTGCTTTCCTGGGCTGTTGCTCCTGTTGAGCATTGTTTTCTGTTGCCCAGCAGGTTCTCTTACTGTGCATGTAAGGTTCCTTTCTTTGATGTGGGTACTGCGTTGCCTTTTCTACGGTTGCGCCTCCCACCCCTCATGTCTATACTGCTTTGGGACATCCCAACAGTGATGACTTAGAGGCGGCGGCGACTTTCGGAGGACGTAAGAGAACTGAATTTTTGTAAAATCTTACCTGTAAAATTACTTTCTCTGAGTCCTCCGACAGTCGCCGCCCCCGCCCCTCTTTTGGGGTTGTGTTCTTATTACCTACTGCTATGCTACCAAACTGAGTTGGGAGTGGTCACTGCAGGGGGGTATTGACAAGATGGGACAGCCCCCATGGGTGTGTATATGCAAATGCCTTTGTTCTTTTGACTAAGGTCTTTATGCCTAGCTACTCCTGCGGAGCGGAAGTCAATACCCAACAGTGATGACTTGGAGGCGGCGGCGACTGTCGGAGGACTCAGAGAAAGGAATTTTACAGGTAAGATTTTACAAAAATTCAGTTTTTCTTTTGGTGGTATTGGATCACCTGTGCAATTTTTTTTTTCTTTTTTTTTTCTTTTTTTTTTTTTTTTTTATGTTTTGCACGATACACAAAAAAAGCAACAATTCTGAAAAAAAAAAAAAAAACATTTTTCACATTCTGCTATATAACATTCCTGGAAAAAAAAAAATTAAAGTTCACTTTCCGTCAAGGAGCTGGACCTTCAGAGCGCATGTGCCGCTGGTGTCGGCGGCTGCATGCAGGGTGAATATCTCCTAAACTGTGCAGCTTTAGGAGATATTAATTTTCCCTACAGGAAAGCCTTATTATAGACTTACCTGTAGGTAAAAGCTAAAAAGCGGAGTATACTATAGCTTTAAAGTAACTATGTCAAACACCGAAAAATGGCCCGGGGGGGGGGGGGGGGGTAAATCTTTTGGAAGTCAAGTGGTTAATGACACCTCTAAAGTCCAGGGGTCCGATATTTGTGTCTTTTAGGTTCTTATGATGGGCATAAGCTAGATTTTATTTTTTTTCCATGGAGGAGTTATTGTGGTAACAGAGGGTGACATTTTTTTTTTCGGTCGATATAAAAAATATCATACGGTTGTGCCTATTTATGGAAGCCGAAGCCACAACATGCCCTGAAGGACCTCTTTATGGACGGCTGTGCAGAGTTGCATAACCATCGCTCTTTTTTAGAATGCATCAGATGAAGAATTGGACGGAGACGCAGTGAATGAGGTTTATTAGAATGCTGTGTTTGCGCCAATAAAATCTATTTCATCTTTTATTTGTCTCGATATGCCCGCTCTTGCTTAACTTGTGAATGTCTGAATTTCTCTTTATTTGGCCAGACATTGAATTCCTCACATTTAGCGGTGCAGTAAATCAGATTTCAATAGTGTATACACATTACAAGATGCAAGACGTGTTATCTGTGTATGAATAAACTGCTCACATGTGAGGTTCTGGCTGTGTCCCAGGATGAGGCTCATGAGAGCGATGGAGAGCAGCCACTCGTCTCTTCATTACTTTCCTGCATCCATCTGAGCTGATTGCATAGACCAGTGATGGCAAACCTTGGCACCCCAGATGTTTTGGAACTACATTTCCCATGATGCTCAACTACACTGCAGAGTGCATGAGCATCATGGGAAATGTAGTTCCAAAACATCTGTGGTGCCAAGGTTTGCCATCACGGGCCTCTGCCGGACCTGTGACCGGAGTGTGGCCCAATTCTGATTCCATCCCCCCCCCCCCCCCCCCATTGGATGTTAGATCCGGATGTGCATTTTCAGAAGAGGCTTCCATGCCTGCATAGTTATTTTTGTGGTTGCTAGGTGAAACGTTGGACCTCTAGATCATGTTTTGCACTAGATTTCAAGGACTGTGATTGTATTCCCTCGCTCACCTACGTGGTGGTGTTTGTGGATGTTTTGCTTAAAACGCAAATATAACGTTTTACTGCTCCCGGCCTGAAAAGTTTTGGAGTTTTAAAGTAGACCTGTGGTTTACAAACAAACATATACGCCTAGGCCAGTGATGGTTAACCTTGGCACCCCAGATGTTTTGGAACTACATTTCCCATGATGCTCATGCACTCTGCAGTGTAGTTGAGTATTATGGGGAAATGTAGTTCCAAAACATCTGGGGTGCCAAGTTTCGCCATCACTGGCCTAGGCTATGAATAACGTTTTTTTTTTTACCGAAACCCGTAAGCTGCTGCAACTTGCACACTGTACCCTTTATCAATAAAGTATGTTTTGGAGAAAAGAGGAGGGAAATTGATCGGGACTTTAAATGAAGAAATGACAAGATAAGGTCATATACCTCCATTCCTAGGGCAAGTTGAATAAAAACAAGGGGAGATTGGGACTTTAAATGAAACCTGCGGGTGCAATCCAAGAGAATTACCGTATATACTCGAGTATAAGCCGACCTGAATATAAGCCGAGGCACCTAATTTTACCACAAAAAAGTGGGAAAACGTATTGACTCGAGTATAAGCCTAGGGTGGGAAATGCAGCAGCTACTGGACCCAACTGGACCACTACAAGACACAAAACAGGGGGCTGCGGGCATGGTGCAGGAGATGCAGGGCTGTGGGCATGGCACAGGAGATGGTACAGGCATGGCGCAGGAGATGGTACGGGCATGGCACAGGAGATGGTACGGGCATGGCACAGTTGATGGCACAGTTGATGGTACAGGCATGGCACAGTTGATGGTACAGGCATGGCACAGTTGATGGTACAGGCATGACACAGGAGTTGGTACAGGCGATGGTAGAGACATGGCGCAGGAGATGGTACAGGCATGGCACAAGAGATGGTACAGGCATGGCACAGATGGTACAGGAGATGCAGTGCTGCGGGCTCCTGTACCATGCCCGGAACATTGCATGAGGAAATGCAGGGGCTGCGGAGGAGTCTCGCTTACCTGTCAGTGTGGCGCCTTACATTTAAAAATGGCGCCACCCATCGCCAACACATCACCGCACATGTGCCACCGATGCTCGGGAAAGCCCGTACACGTTCGGCTATTCCCAGGCAGGCAGCGCATGCGCGGTGAAGTGTTGACGCCGGGCGGCGCCATTTTTAAAAGGTAAGTGAGACCGTGACCCGAGTATAAGCCGAGGGGGGCTTTTTCAGCATAAAAAAAGATGCCGAAAAAGTCGGCTTATACTCAAGCATATACGGTAGATAAGTTAATAAACTCACAAAGATAATTAACCAGTTCTGGGCCGCCCGCCGCAGATATATATGAAATAATGTTCAATCGTGACAAGCATCAAGGACATACGAATAGGAACAGTTAACGTGCTTCACAAATTAAATTTGCTTAATCAACACTCTTAAACATAACTCCGGACCGCCCGCTGCAGATATACTGCGGCAGGCAGCCCCTCCTGTGCGAACCAATGTAGAGGTACGTTGGTCACGCGCCTGGTGCTGGGGGCGCGAGCACGTGACCGATGAACCCCTACATTGGTTCGCACAGGAGGGGCTGCCTGCCGCAGTATATCTGCAGCGGGCGGTCCGGAGTTATGTTTAAGAGTGTTGATTAAGCAAATTTAATTTGTGAAATACGTTAACTGTTCCTATTCGTATGTCCTTGATGCTTGTCACGATTGAACATTATTTCATTAATAAAGTCCATTTGATCTTCATCTCGGAGTGCGGTTTACATTTCCTGATTGTTGGATGTTGCTCGGGTCGCAGATCGGACATGCACCCTATGCTTGAAGATCCTGTTGCTTACACCTGAGCGGCAGCAGCTCTTTGTGTTCCTGCATCTCACAATAGGCACAGCAGGTGTGAAGGAATTACAGCCACAACATATCACACACACATGAACTTTAATGGCATCCCAGTCTTAGTCTGTAGGGTTCAATATTGAGTTGGCCCACCCTGTGCAGCTATAACAGCTTCAACTCTTCTGGGAAGGGCGTCCACAAGGTTAAGGAGTGTGTCTATGGGAATGTTTGACCATTCTTCCAGAAGCTCATTTGTGAGGTCAGTCACTGATGTAGGACGAGAAGGCCTGGCTTGCAGTCTCCGCTCTAATTCATTGGCCCCTTAGTTCCAGTGAAGGGAGCTCTTAAAGCGGAGTTCCGGGCACAGAAAACATTTTTCAGTGAACATACCCCCGGGACAGTCAGGGCTAGTACATTCCACAATGGCTAGCCTCTGATCTGTCCCGGTTCACACTTACCTTTTAGAAGAAATACTCACTTATAAAATTTCTTCCACAGCGTTGCCATCTCTCTTGTGGGCAGCTGAAGCCGGCGCGATCCTCTTCTGCGTCTTCTTCCGCGTCCTCTTCTCCCAGAATGCGCCTGCACCGGCCCCTCTCGTCACTTCCGGTGCGGCGACGCATTCCTCCACAGCTTCTGGGCATGCCCAGAAGCTGTTTAGCAGGGAATGCGGCGTTGCACCGGAAGTGACGAGCGGGGCTGGTGCCGTCGCATTGATTCCTGGGAGCTATGACGTTCAGCTCCCAGGAATCATCGCAAGACAGGAAGTGACGGCGGAGCCGCGGCTCAGAGGGAGGAAGTACACTGAGGTGAGTATTTTCGATCTTCAATTACAAGGTGAGTAAAAAAAAAAAAAAAAACTATCCAATTCCTTTTCAGGTGAAGGAGAACAAGCGGACGGGCACAAAAAAAAAAGATCGATTTTGTGCCCGGAACTCCGCTTTAAGGCGTCAGCATACCAAGGTATTTTGGACAATTTCATGCTCCCAACTTTGTGAGAACAGTTTGGGGATGGCCCCTTCCTGTTCCAACAAGACTGCACACCAGTGCACAAAGCAAGGTCCATAAAGACATGGATGAGCGAGTTTGGGGTGGAGGAACTTGACTGACCTGCACAGAGTCCTGACCTCAACCCGATAGAACACCTTTGGGATGAATTAGAGTGGAGATTGGGAGCCAGGCCTTCTCTCCAACATCAGCGCCTGACCTCAGAAATGCGCTTCTGGAAGAATGGTCAAACATTCCCATAGACACACTCCTAAACCTTGTGGACAGCCTTCCCAGAAGACTTGAAGCTGTTATAGCTGCAAAGGGTGGGCCAACTCAATATTGAACCCTACGGACTAAGACTGGGATGTCATTAAATTTCATGTGCGTGTAAAGGCAGGTGTCCCAATACTTTTGGTAATATAGTGTATATACAAATGCTGTTCACATCTTTACAATGTATAGAAACTCTCTTCTGTTTTGTAGTTTGAAGGACGTATCTTAGAAGAGAAACCAACATTGGATCCTCCGAATCCCTCCGGTCAATGTCCGATCTGCCGCTGGAACCTCAAACATAAATACGACTACACGGTAAGATCTTCACAAGACTGCTCTATGTCAGGAGAGACTTTTAAAGAGGACCTTTCACTTTATGTACTCCACTTATCAATGGTTTTGAGTAAATGATTTCTACATTTTCCAAAAATCAACTATTTTCTGAAAGCTAGTGCTTAGAGACTGTTTATATAGGGCAAGGGTCTTCAAACTATGGCCCTCCAGTTGTTCAGGAACTACAATTCCCATCATGCCTTGTCCTGTCTGTGAATGTCAGAGTTTTACAATGCCTCATGGGATGTGTAGTTCCACAACAGCTGGAGGGCCGTAGTTTGAGGATCCCTGCTATAGGGCTTCCCCCTTCATACCACTGCTTCATTACTGGTATGCAATGCTTGCTGCAGTCTGATAGACACCCAGTTTGCCATGCATGTAACATGGGGAGAAACCTCTTTATAAAAGCCCATAAACTAAAAATCAAATTCACATACTGAACGCTATTGTTATAGGTATCCCTATAGTAATACGGATGAGGGAGGTTCTCCAGAAGAATGAGGTAGAATGGTAGTTTGCAAGCAAAATGTCCTAAAATGTACCATGTAAGCCAGACCGACCGCTGAGAGTCCGATCAATAGAAGAGTTTTCAAAATAGCTGCTTTGGTAAAAGGAAATTGTGTATAACATATAACTTACTGTACATAAAATGAATGAAAATAATTTGGGAATGGCAGGCCCATTTTACAAGGGGGGGCCTTCTTAGCTCAGCCAGTATTCATCAGGCTGCTGAGAACTTGTAGGTATCTATAACCTGAATCATGATTTGGCATTGCTAAAAGATTGTGTAAAGTGCAATTCATTGTTTCTAATTTCAAAATAATCCACTTAGCAAAATTAATCCTGATATAGTGTTCAATACTGGGGTACAGTATTGGCCAGAACTACAGAGGAAAAAGGTTTGGGGGTAATTATTTTAGATTTTAACATGAACAAACAGTGTGGTTTGGCAGTGGTGAGAGTGAATAGAATTTTGGGGTTGCATCAATAGAGAGATCCCCAGCAGGAGGAAGTAGATCCCCCGATTGCTGTATATAGATCTTTAGTTATCACTAGAAGGATCCCCAGCAGGAGGAGGGGGGTCCTGATTCCTCTATGTAGATCTTTATATCACTAGAGGGGTCACCATCAGGAGGAAGGAGGTCCTGATTCCTCTATATAGATCTTTAGTTATCATTAGAGGGGTAATCAGCAGGAAAAAGGAGGTCCTGATTCCTCTATATAGATCTTTAATTATCATTAGAGGGGTAATCAGCAGGAAAAAGGAGGTCCTGATTCCTCCATATAGATCTTTATATCACTAGAGGGGTCACCAGCAGGAGGAAGGAGGTCCTGATTCCTCTATATAGATCTTTAATTATCATTAGAGGGGTAACCAGCAGGAGGAAGGAGGTCCTGATTCCTCTATATACAGTAAATCTTTATATTACTAATGTGGTCACCAGCAGGATGAAGGAGGTTATGATTTCCTCTATTTAGATCTTTATATCCCAAGAGGGATCCCCAGCAGGAGGAAGGAGGTCCTGATTCCTCTATGTAGATCTTTATATCACTAGCAGGGGAAATTAGACCCCGATTTCTCTATATAGATCAGGGCTTCCCAAACTTTTTTGGGCCGAGACCCACTTCTGAATACTGTACAGTTATTTTTCGGGACCCACTTGCTTGTATTTGAATATTGTAAAGCGCTACAGAATTTGTTGGCGCTATATATTATATTTCTGCTTTAGGCCTGGTTCACATGTATGCGGGTTGGCGGACCAAATTAAATTCAGCATGCACCTTTTTTCAGCAGAAAACGCAGGCATAGCAGCCCATTCGAATCAATGGGCTGCTATGCCTGTGCAAATTTGGGTCGCCAACCCGCATACATGTGAACCAGGCCTTAAAATAAGCCATCAAGCAGTGTCTGGCCTACCTGGTGACTGGAACTGGCACTGCACTCTGATAACGGCTCCACTCAGTCCGACTCCTACCCCGAGGCGCCGCCTCCCGTACAGAACACAGCACGCACGGCAAGGGGCGGGGTCGGAGCGCAGTGGAGCTCAAGGTCCCGCCTACTCCTTCCTTGTAACGCATTGTGCTGCCGATGCCTCGGCAGCCCTGACCGCTCTCAGTAAAATCCACCAGCAACCAACTCAAATGCAGCTCGCTACCCACCAGTGGGTTGCGACCCATAGTTTGGGAACTCCTGATATAGATCTTTGGATATCACTAGAGGGATCCCCAGCAGGGAGAAGGAGGTCCTGATTTCTCTATATGGATCTTTATATCGCTAGAGTGGCCACCAGCAGGAGGAAGGAGATCCCGATTCCTCTATATAGATCTTTATATCACTAGAGGGATCACCAGCAGGAGGAAGGAGGTCCTGATTCCTCTATATACAGTAAATCTTTATATCACTAGAGGGGTCACCAGCAGGAGGAAGAAGGTCCTGATTTCCTCTATATAGATCTTTAGTTAGGCCTTAATTAGAATACTATATCCAGTTCTAGAGATCTCACTTACAAAGAGATATTGATAAGACAGAACAAGTCCAGAGACAGCCAACAAACATTGTAAAAGGTCTGAGGAGAGGCTAGAGGATATGATCCCATTTACATGATCCCAAACTAGCAGGAGGAAAGCTTAAGAGTAGTGTTAAAGTATTATTTTACAGAAAGAGTTGCTTGGAGCAGACTTCTTCCACAAATAGGGAGTCAGTCAACAGTAAGGGAATTTAACCACTTCCCGCAAACCAACGTACCTGTACGTCGTCTTTCAGAAGTGGTTGTACCAATATGATGCCTGTGCAGGCATCAATCTTCCCAGTACTGTTTCGTAGAGCCGGCAGTCGGCTTTCAGGAGATAACAACCGATGCACCTGCTCGGCTGTTATCCCAGCGAGCTGGAGGGGATGTAACCCCCCCCCCCCCCCCCCCCCTCCGGCTGCCTTTTGTGGCTCTGCCCAGGTCTCCCGTCCCATCGGGAGACTCAAGGAACCAGCAGCCGGCATGTCCACTGGCTGGTTGGAGTCCCAAACAAAGCTGGATTCAGCTTTCATCGGGTCTCGGATGTAGTAACCAGGAAGTGACGTCACAACGTCACTTCCGGTTTACTCGGCGGCTAATGGCGCAGATTTTAAAAAAAACTGTCCGTATTCAAAAATGCTGATTTCGGCATTTTGAATACATTGAAGTGCAGTGGAGGGGTTTGGGGTCTTTTTAGACTCCCGATCCCTCCATAAAGAGTGCCTGTCACTGCCTATTACTGTCACAAGGATGTTTACATTACATGTGACAGCAATAAAAGTGATCAGATTTTTTTTTTTAAGAACTAAAAATAAAAAAATTAAAATAAATATTAAAAAAAATAATTTTAAAGCGCCCTCCTCGCTGTAAGCTCGCGCACAAAAGAAAACTTATACGTAAGTTGCGCCCGCAAATGAAAACGGTGTTCCAACCACACATGTGAGGCATCGCTGCGATCGCCAGAGCGAGAGCAATAGTACTACTTGTGTAACTCCAAACTGGTAACTGTTAAAATTTTTAAAGCGTCACCGATGGAGCCTATTTTTAACTACTGTACCGTAGTTTGTCACCATTCCACGAGTGTGCGCAATTTTAAACCGTAACATGTTGGGTATTTATTTACTCTGCGTAACATCATATTTCACAGTATAGAAAAAATTGGGCTAACTTTACTGTTTTTTTTTTATTTTTTTATATTCAGTATAATATATTTTTTCCAAAAAAATAGCGTTTTGAAATACCGCATGACAAAAAATATTGCAACGGCCGCCATTTTCTTCTCCAGAGCCTTTGCTTATATATATATATATATATATATATATATATATATATATATATATATATATATACTATATTACTTGGGGGTTCTAAGTAATTTTCTAGCAAAAAAATACTGATTTTAACTTGTAAACAACATGTGTCAGAAATTAGGCCTGGTCCTTGCGTGGTTAACCACTTGCCGACTGCCTAACGCCGATCTACGTCGGCAGTCAGCCCCTCACAGGCAAAGTGACGTAGATCTACGTCACTAGCTTGTGAGGGTCTAGGGAGCGAGCGCGCGCCCCCGCGCGGTCACGGACCCCCCCTCACGCGTGTGACCGGCGGACCCGATGCCTGTCATTCTCCCCTGTGTATGAAGGATGATCATACGGTTCTACTATGTAGAACCGTTGATCACTCTTCATACATCTGAAGCCACAGCCAATCACAGTAGAAAGCACGCCCCTAGGGACACACACAGCCCCGCCCTTTCAAAAAAAAGTTAACCCCTTCACTGCCAGTGTATTTTTACAGTAACAGTGCATATATATATAGCACTGATTACTGTAGAAATGTCACTGGTAACCCCAAAAGTGTCAAAAATGTCAGTCAAGGGTCTGATCTGTCCGCCGCAATGTCGCAGTACCGCGAAAAAAAAATCGCAGATTGCCGCCATTACGCGTTAAAAAAAAAAACAACAAAAATCTTTCCCTTTGTTAGTAAACGCGATAACTTTTGCGCAAACCAATCAAAATACGCTTTTTGCGATTTTTTTTTTTTTTTTTTTTTTTTTTTTTTTTTTTTTTTACCAAACATAGGCATAAAACAAATTGGCCGAAAATGTTAAAAAATTTTGATTTTTACATTTTTTTTGGGGGGGAATTTCATATAAAAAAAATGTGAAAAATATTGCTATTTTTGCAAAATTTACGTTCTTTTTTTGTTTATAGCGCATGATCAAAAAATCGCACAGGTGATCAAATACCACCAAAAGAAAGCTCTGTTTGTGGGAAAAAAAGGACGCCAAATTCGTTTAGATACAGCGTCGCACGACCGCGCAATTGTCCGTTAAAGTCACGCAGTGCCGAATCGCAAAATACCCCCTGGTCAGGAAGGGGGTAAAATCTTCCGGGGCTTAAGTGGTTAAACATTCTTGGGGCAAACATACTGTAGATCTGTACTTGATCAGACTAGTTGGTCTTTTTCTGCCGTCTCTCTTCTATGTTTCTATGACCAGTGCAGTGTGTAGGATACGAAATGTGATGGAAATAAAATCCCATCTTCCTTTTTTATGATTGTCTTCTCTGCAGGACGTTCTTGTCCTCAGTCAGTTCATCCGGTCGGATGGTGGAATGATATCGCGCAAAGTGACGGGCCTGTGTGCAGAGGAACACAAGAAAGTTGAAGCGTGTGTTAAGATGGCCCATCGAGCGGGTAAGAACCGAGCCAACAACTGCCCCCTGTGGGGTTAGAGAACAGAAATATTTAAATTGTCAGCGTTCTACTTTTTATGTCCTGTATAAATTGATTGCCTGCTTTATAAACAATAAACGGTTGACAGTCGGGTGTGGTGCAAAAGAATCAGAAGAATCTAAATTTCCTCTACAAGCTTGCTTCATCTAGAATGTGAAAACATTGAATTATGCTGGATTTTTATATCTTAATTGATGAGATTTCAATGCTGGAACCTCTATTTCTGTCAAACTGAAGCAAACGCCTCCCCCTCCCCTCCCCACCAATACCACCACCACCATCATCACTTATATCATGGCCATGTGGGAAGGGAAGAGACAAAAACCGACTGCAGGAAGATCTTGTGGGAACCCTTCCACAAAAAGTGGAGGCTATTATAGCCACAAAGTGGAGCCTACGCCATACAAATGCCCATTAATTTTGAAGAAAAACAACCAACCTCATGATGTGATGGTCAGAAGTGGCCTTTCCTTTCCCCTTTGCAGGTGACAAGCTCTCTCCCTTTATTTAACTCATACATGGAGAAAGAAGGTGATGTGATATAAAGTTTTAGATGTCTTTTTGAATATTTGATATCTGTCTAGTGATTACAGTAATATTTGTTTTCTATCTCCAGGCCTTTTTCCAAATCACAGGCCCAAACTTCCGGAAGGAGTTGTGCCCAGGCCAAAATTCCAGCTAAACAGGTGAGCCCTCTTCTCCCCGCCCAGCGGCCCCCCGGTCTCTCTTCTTCCCTCCCAGCGGCCCCGGGCTCTCTTCTCCCCACCCAGCGGGCCCCGAGCTCTCTTCTCCCCTCCCTGCGGCCCCGAGCTCTCTTCTCCCCTGCCTGCAGCCCCGGGCTCTCTTCTCCCCTCCCTGTGGCCCCGGGCTCTCTTCTCCCCTCCCTGCGGCCCCGGACTCTCTTCTCCCCACCCAGCGGGCCCCGAGCTCTCTTCTCCCCACCCAGCGGGCCCCGAGCTCTCTTCTCCCCGCCCAGCGGGCCCCGAGCTCTCTTCTCCCCACCCAGCGGGCCCCGAGCTCTCTTCTCCCCACCCAGCGGGCCCCGAGCTCTCTTCTCCCCACCCAGCGGGCCCCGAGCTCTCTTCTCCCCACCCAGCGGGCCCCGAGCTCTCTTCTCCCCTCCCAGCGGGCCCCGAGCTCTCTTCTCCCCTCCCAGCGGGCCCCGAGCTCTCTTTTCCCCTCCCAGCGGGCCCTGAGCTCTCTTTTCCCCTCCCAGCGGGCCCCGAGCTCTCTTTTCCCCTCCCAGCGGGCCCCGAGCTCTCTTTTCCCCTCCCAGCGGGCCCCGGGCTCTCTGCGCCCCACACAGCATAAGGAATGAAAAGTTGACTAATGGAGCCACAAACATTCAGTGTTTGATTCTTTTTTTATCTTTACTTCAGATTATTTAGTGCCTTTAAAGTGATTGTAAAGTCCTTTGTTATTTAAAACGAAAAAAAAAACATGCTATACTTACCTCCTCTGTGCAGTTGGTTTTGCACAGAGCTCTGTGTTACTGGTTGAGCTCTGTGTTACCAGCTTGGCTAGGTTTAGCATTAGGGAATTTAATTCTGCCATGTTTTTTCCCACCCCCCATGTTTTGACACTGCTTTGGGACATCCCAGTGGTCAAGAAGATTCTGAAGCTGTGTCCGTCAATGAACATAAGAGAAAATTGTCTTACTGTAAAATCCTTTTCTCTGATGTCCATTGACTGACACAGCACCCACCTCTCTATTGAGTTGGGTTATATTTCTTCTGACACTGCTTGCAACAAAACTGAGTGCCTATAGCTGGAAGTGGGAGTATATTCCCTGGGACTGCCCCATAGGCGTGGTAAGGCTTTTTCCTGCCTAGTGTCCTCCTCCTGTAGGGGGCAGCATAACCCAATGGTCAAGAAGATTCTGGCGCTGTGTCCCTCAATGAACATCAGAGAAAAGGATTTTACGGTAATGGAATTTTTTTCCATTTCTTTAGGTACTTCCTGGTTACTTGCCTAGGCAAATGATGTCCTACATCCCAGGAGTCTTTAGGAGGGGTTTTCTCAGCTAAGCACACCCTCCCGCCTGCTTGCTTGAGCTTAGGGGCTGATGGACTCAAGGAAGTAAATGCTACATGAATCATTTGCCCTTACTCAAGATGGCCACGGGCAGTAATGCTAGGGGTTTTTTTTAAAGCGATTTCTCAACAAAACAATGCCTGGAGACTAGGGATGCACCGATAATGGTATCCGAGCCGATACGGAGTATTTTCACGTGTACTCCTACTCGTGAAAATGCTCTGATACCCAAAACTGATAGTTTGCAGTGTGATTTGCTCCCATACAAAATGAATGGGCTCAAATTACACTGAAAAGAATCGCATGGGATTTGGACAGGAATCACAGCGCATTCCTGTTCAAATCCTATGCGATTATTTGCAGTGCAATTTGAGCCCATTAATTTTATATGGATGCAAATCGAACCTCAAGGTATCAGTACTCATCGATTAAAAAAAATAGGGCATTGGTTCACCCCCAATAGACATGAATGGATGGGGGAGTTTGCTTTGAATATTAAAATGAATTTGGTTTGTGGTGCTCAAATGCAGTGAAGATCCGCTTTAAAATTGGATTAGGTCAGTTATTTTCTTCCCTACCCCCTCCTCTCTATCCTTCTCTTCTTCATCTCCCTTTCTGTCAAGTCCAGGTTTATTTGTGACTAGATCATTTTGTTTCTTTACTAAAGGTTATCTTGCATAAGTAGCTCTTTCATCATGCGCTCAGTTTATTTGCCTGGTGCTTTGTCTTTTCTATTGGTCTCTTACCATTCCTCAGCCATCACCCTGATATAATGTTGTCTATGTGGCTGCTTCTCTTTGCAGGTATCTGACTCGCTGGTCTGTGTCCAGCACTCGGCCAATTCTCAGGAAAGGACTTAAGTGGTGCAAAGTGAAAATGCCAGTTGGGGACCCCATCATGAAGGATAATGTGCGCTACAGTAAAAAACCTCTCTTTTACAGACAATGAACTGTCATATTGAATAAACGTATTTCTTTTCCCACAATGCTTCATGCAGATCTATACTATAAATTGGATGAACATGGCACAGATCTATGGAAAACACAAACATGGCGCGGGCCCGTAGATGGGGGGGGGGGGGGGCGGACAGTGGCGCGGGCCTGCAGATGGGGGGGGGGGCGCGGACAGTGGCGCGGACCCGTAGATGGGGGGGGGGCAAACAGTGGCGCGGACCCGTAGATGGGGGGGGGGGGGGGCGGACAGTGGCGCAGGCCTGTAGATAGGGGGGGCGGACAGTGGCATGGCCCTGTAGATGGGGGGGTAAACAGTGGCGCGGACCCGTAGATGGGGGGGGGCAAACAGTGGCGCGGACCCGTAGATGGGGGGGGGGGGGAAGAGCGGACAGTGGCGCGGGCCCATAGATGGGGAGGCATCTATGCATGGGACCGTCTTGGACTTTCCAACACAGCAATGACCCTAAGCACAAGGCCAAGGAGACCCCCTAGTGGTTACAGCAGAAAAAGGTGAAGGTGATATCGAGTCACTCTAGGGCAATGATGGGGAACCTTGGCCCCCCAGATGTTTTGGAACAACATTTCCCATGATGCTCCACTACACTGCAGAAAGCATGACCATTATGGGAAATGTAGTTCCAAAACATCTGGGGTGCCAATGTTCACCATCACTGCTCTAGGGGGATCTCAAACGTGCGATTCATTTAAAATTACTAAAGACTTTGCATGACCTGGAGGCATTTTGCCATGATGAATTGGCAGCTCTACCACCTGCAGGAATTCGGGGCCTTGTAGAGAACTGTTAAAAAAGACTGCGTGCTGTCATTGATGCTAAAGGGGGCAATACACAGTAATTAGAACGAAGGGGAATGCAGACTTTTGAACAGGGGGGCACTTCATTGGTTTACTTGTTGGCGTGTTTTGTTTTATGATTGTGAAGACAGAAGCAAACAGACTGATCGCACTCCGAGGTGAAGGGTAAATGAAGTTTATTGAAGTCTTCAATGCATAAAATGTACAAACATCACATTTCCAAATCTGAAGACAGTTAATGCGTTTTCACACAGAATGTGCTTACATTTGTTTTACGATTCTGCCATTCTGGTATGACCTACAGTTGAAAATAAATCACATAAGAAATAAAAGAAACGTGTTTCTAGTGGTGCACCGAAATCGAAAATTCAGGCTGCACTTGGCCAAAACCGAAATTGACAGATTTTTAAAAATATATTTTTTTTTAAGTGTGTATGCGTGTATGTATGTGTGTGTGTATATATATGTGTATATATATATATATATATATATATATGTGTGTATATATATATATATATATATATATATATATATATATATAATATTTTTTCAACTTTTAAATTAATATAATGAATTTAAAGGAATATGAATTTATTTCGGCCATTATCGACACTTTTTGAAGGGGTGTTAAAAATCCTGCTTGCTTGCTGGTTAAAAAAAAAAAACCTCCCCATTGAAAACACAGCAGGAATGCATTTCTGATGCATTTTTTGAGTCGCATGACCTATGAAAAACACACTATAAGCACTGTAAAATTGCTGGTGCTTTCAGTAACCATTATCGGCACTTTTTTTTTTTTTCTTCTTTCGGCACAGTGCTGAAAACCCTATTTTCGGCCGATAATCTTTGGTGGATCACTAGTTTTGCCGCCTCTCTCATGATTTCTTTAAAAAAAATGGTACAGTCTGTATATTTGAGGGTGATCAGTGAGGCACTACTACTAATTGTCACACAGTCAAAAAATATTAATTATAAATAATAAATATTGCGCTTGATTAATTTGGATGAACAGTGCAACTCATGTGAAAATGATTTCAAGAAAATAGTGCTTAAATAAGAATATAAAAATGTAAAATGCTTCAATTATCTTCTAAAAAAAAAAAAAAAAAATGAAGTGCAGATTTTAAACATTCACAAGAATATTAGTGCTAAATAAATATAAAGTGCAAATGAATGTGTTCTCAAAAATAAAGTGCAACAATAGTTTCATGCTATGAAGTATGAAGCTATTGTTGCACTTTATTTTTGAGAACACATACTCATTTGCACTTTATATTTATATAGCACTGATATTCTTGTGAATGATTAAAATTTGCACTTTATTTTTATTTTATTTATTTTTTAAAGTTCAAATTCTAAACATTCACAAGAATATTAGTGCTATATAAATATAAAGTGCAAATTAATATGTGTTCTCAAAAATAAAGTGCAGCAATAGCTTCATGCACAACCCAGTGCACTGGGTTGTGCATGAAGCTATTGTTGCACTTTATTTTTGAGAATGCTTATATTCATTTGCACTTTATATTAATATAGCACTAATATTCTTGTGAATGTTTAAAATGTGCACTTTATTTTTATTTTTTTTTAGAAGATAATTGATGCATTTTATATTCTTATTCAAGCACTATTTTCTTGAAATCATTTGCACATGAGTTGCACTGTTCATCTAAATTAATCAAGCACAATATTTATAATTTATATTTTGACTGCTAATTAGTAGTAGCGCCTCACTGATAACTCTCATTTAATATTTAAGTTTAACACAATTTGAATGCAGCTCTACATAGGGTCATCCAGCACAAAGAAGGTAGAGGCACCCTTTTTCTTTGTTAATACTACAGTCTGTATATTACCAATTCTGCAAGGGGATGCAAACTTTTTGAGCACCACTGTGGTTCCATTGAGTCCACCAGAGAGAGGGGCCTTGGATAATGTGCTGACATGTCCCGCGTACTCAGATCATGAAGGGTAAGTCGTCGTTCCTCTCCCCAGTCCCAATGTAGACATAACCGTATTGTGCGGTAAGTGGAACGTGATAGAAGGTCAGTCCGATCCAAAGGATGCTGCGAAGGATGACCACACTGTTCCCCTGCTCAAACTGCAGACTCCAGCACCCTGTGAAAAGAGACACATTATTATTATTATACAGGATTTATATAGCGCCAACAGTTTGCGCAGCGCTTTACAATATAAGGGAAGACAATACAGTTACAATACAATTCAATACAGGAGGAATTAGAGGGCCCCTGCTCGTTAGATAATGGCACTTGTGAACATCAAAACTTTCTCTGCTATCCTAAAAGTTCCATCGCTCTGCTGCAGATACTGCTGCCCCACAATCCCACCCCAGGTGCCAGTTCCGCCAGCGGTTTGTTCCTTTCACAATCACGAAAAGAAGGAAAGTAGCCTCACTTCAGGATGAAACCCACTATTAGAAAAACGTGTCAGAGGGCGGAGTTCCTAATAGTGGAGCATTACCAGGTAGGTGGGGGATTTTATACACAGGTCCATTAAAACATTTTCAGCTAATTTAACATCATTATATAAAGCCAGGAGCATGTGGGTGCTTCTGTGGGACAGAAAACTTGGTCCAATTAGGTGGTTCTTGTCAGCACACACTCGGGCGGCACTTAGGAGGAGAAGCAGCTCTGTAGAAATGTGAGAAATACACAAGGCGCCTCTAAGTGCAGCATTAACAGTTTATTGTGACACACAAGGGTTAAAAACACTTGGTTGGATTACTGGAGTCATGTCTTGTTGTCTGATGAGACCAAGATAAACTTATTTGGTTCAGATGGTGTTAAGCGTGTGTGACGACAACCAGGTGAGAAGTACAAAGACAAGTGTGTCTTGCCTACAGTCAAGCATGGTTGTGGGAGTGTCATGGTCTGGGGCTGCCGGCACTGGGGAGCTACAGTTCATTGAGGGAATCATGAATGCCAACATATACTGTGACATACTGAAGCAGAGCATGATCCCCTCCCTTCAGAGACTGGGCACAGGGCAATATTCCAACATGACGACCACTGCCTTGCTAGAGAAGCTGAGGGTAAAGGTGGCCAAGCATGTCTCCAGACCTAAACTCTATTGAGTATCTGTGGGGCATCCTCAAACGGAAGGTGGAGGAGTGCAAGGTCTCTAACATCCACCAGCTCTGTGATGTCATCATGGAGGAGTGGAAGAGGACTCCAGTGGCAACCTGTGAAGCTCTGGTGAACTCCATGTCCAAGAGGGTTAAGGCAGTTCTGGAAAATAATGGTGGCCACACAAAATATTAACACTTTGGGCCCAGTTTGGACATTTCCACTTAGGGGTGTACTCACTTTTGTTGCCAGCAGTTTAGACATTAATGGCTGTGTGTTGAGTTATTTTGAGGGGACAGCAAATTTACACTGTTATACAAGCTGTACACTCACTACTTTACATTGTAGCAAAGTGTCATTTCTTCAGTGTTGTCACATGAAAAGATAGAATAAAATATTTACAAAAATGTGAGGGGTGTACTCACTTTTGTGAGATACTGTAGCTGGTTGTTAAGGAGTGGACTTGAAAGCCAGCCACCGTGTTCTTAACCAATGAGTCAACTGCTGTCAGCAGGATTCCCCTCTCACAGCGAAATGTAAAAAAAGACTTGTCGGCAAAAAAATAAAATAATCATGAAGAAAAAAAAAAACAATGTGGGGTACCCCTCCAAATCCATTCCAGGCCCTTCAGGTCTTTGAGAGGGAGGGGGGGCTGAGGGGCCTGGTATGGATTTGGGGGGAGGAGACCCCAGGTAGATTTTTTTTCTTTTTTTTGCCGTCGGTTTTTTTTTTACATTCAGCTGTCAGCTGATGACTCATCGGTTGTTAAGGATGTGGTGGCCGTCTTCCTGGCACACTCCTTAGCAACCAGCTATCCACTTCCCGACCACCTAACGTACTTGTACTGCGGCAGGTCGGCTCTATTGTGCAAAATCACGTACCTGTGCATCATTTCGTGCAATAGCCACTAGGCGACGCACGCAGCAGCGAAGACGCTATCGCGTGCTGATTGGACAGAGGGGGAATCAATCTGATTGTACACATACAGGGTGAGGTTGATTTACTGAAGGCAAATAGATTGCGTACTTTGCTGTTGCTCCAGAGCTAAGTAAGTGAGGTGAAGCTTCACTTTGCAAGGAATACCCAATCACATAAAAGGAAAAAAAAAAAACATTTTTGCTTGCGCATGATAAGATAAAGGAAGGCAGTAGAGCTTTTGCTCATTTACTGATCTCTGGAGCAATGGTCTCCAAACTGCGGCCCTTTGCTTGCTTTTATGTGGCCCTCAGGGTACTATTCCTCCCACTGACACCAACAATGGGGGCATTTTTCCTTCCACTGACACCAATGATGGGGCATTATTCCTCCCACTGACACCAATGATGGGGCACTATTCCCCCTACTGACACCAATGATGGGGCACTAATCCACTGACACCAATGATGGGGCATTATTCCTCCCACTGACACCAATGATGGGACACTATTCCTCCCACTGACACCAATGATGGGGCACTAGTCCTCCCACTGATACCAATGCTGGGGCACTATTCCTTCCACTGACACCAATGATGGTGCACTGTTCCTCCCACTGATACCAATGCTGGGGCACTATTCCTTCCACTGACACCAATGATGGGGCACTATTCCTCCCACTGACACCAATGATGGGGCACTGTTCCCCCTCACAGTCACCAATGATGGGGCACTATTCCTCCTCCTACTGATTTTAATTTTTTTTTTACTCCCACTAACGCTGGGGCATTTTCTACATCCACTGGCCACAGTCCAGCCCCCATAAATTCTCAAAGACAGTAAACCGGCCCTTTGTTTAGAAAATTTGGAGACTCCTGCTCTGGAGCAATTGCACTTGCAAAGTGCACAGTCTATTTACCTTTAGTAAATCCAGCCCTATGTGTAAGTATAAATAACATATACACACATAAACATGTATATCAATTTTAGAACCTCCCAACCACCCTTTGTACATTAAAATCGTTAAAATTTCTTGAGATTTTAAAAATCCATAATAAACCATTAAACATACATGTGTATGATGTGATATAACTACATCACATCAACCAAAAGAGATAAATCCTAATATCAGAAAGCAAACCAGAATATTCATCGGTATGGATTCCTAAATCTTAATGGCGGCTTTTATCCTGGAGTGCGGTACTTTCCTTTTTTACGTGGTGAAAACTTTCTCCCATTTTAGTAAACCATACAATCCATTTCTGGGGGAATACTAAGAAAATGCAAACTAAATATTTCAGCAAATGCACGTCTCAATGCTGGACCTCTACAAAATCCCGGCACCTAGCTGGTTGCCATTAGTTACGCCCCCGCACGGCTGTGATATCTGCATCTCGGGAAGAGCCGGTTATCCAACCACTGAGCGTCGGAGTGGAAAACTTTTCCCAGCAATTTGTTTTCCTTGCAATGAAAACCAGATTGTATTTTCTTTGTGGCACCTGCCAAGGGCCAGCTGTGTGAGGCCGGGGCCCCGGGGCAGAGGAAAGGGTGCGGTGTAGGCATATGACACGTGGGAAAGCTTCAGACAGGCGCGGTTCAATGTGCTCAGCTGATCCGGCCTAACGGGGGCTGATGGAGTGGAACTAATCTCCACTCTTATTTCTGGGCCTGTAATTACTAACAGAGATGTTATTAGACGCTCTTAGAGTGTTACCAGGCTGAGGCCTGAATCCAGACTGCACTAGAAGAGGCAGCAAAATGTCTGAAAGTGACCCAGGAGACTCAGTGCTCCCATTTCTGCTGGAAAATGGACACATAGCAGAGTGTCTGAGGAAAGAAATCTGTCCTGCAAAATGTCTCCTTAGTTTGTGTCTGTGCCCCTCCCACAATGATGAAACTTTCTGCAGTAGTTTGTGTCTCAACCCCTCTTACAATGGTGAGACTTCCCTGCAGTAGTTTGTGTCTCTGCCCCTCCCACAATGGAAAGATTTCCTGCAGTAGTTTGTGTCTCTGCCCCTCCCACAATGGTGAGATTTCCTGCAGTAGTTTGTGTCTCTGCCCCTCCCACAATGGAAAGATTTCCTGCAGTAGTTTGCGTCTCTGCCCCTCCCACAATGGTGAGATTTCCTGCAGTAGTTTGTGTCTCTGCCCCTCCCACAATGGAAAGATTTCCTGCAGTAGTTTGTGTCTCTGCCCCTCCCACAATGGAAAGATTTCCTGCAGTAGTTTGTGTCTCTGCCCCTCCCACAAAGGTAAGATTTCTTTGCAGTAGTTTGTGTCTCTGCCCTTCCCATGATGGTAATAGCTCAGGCGGGTTTACCAATAGCAACTAAGTTGTGTTGGGCGAGAATACAAGTAATACAAGCTAAAGAATACAAATTGGCATCTGACTGATGACTGCAAAATTGCCACTTATATTCTAAACCTCCAAGGATGAGGCCACATATACCAGCTAACCCTGATGTCTGCAGCTGTCCTGTCCTGGGGGGCCTGTGGCCGCTCCTCCTGCCCTGGTGCCAATGGCTGTACCCCCCCTGTGCCTGCGACCACCCTGCCCTGGTGCCAATGGCTGTACCCCCCCCCCCCTGTGCCTGCGACCACCCTGCCCTGGTGCCAGCGGCTGTACCTCCCCTGTGCCTGCGACCACCCTGCCCTGGTGCCAGCGGCTGTACCTCCTCTGTGCCTGCGACCTCCCTGCCCTGGTGCCAGCGGCTGTACCCCCCCTGTGCCTGCGACCACCCTGCTCTGGTGCCAGCGGCTGTACCTCCCCTGTGCCTGCGACCACCCTGCCCTGGTGCCAGCGGCTGTACCTCCCCTGTGCCTGCGACCACCCTGCCCTGGTGCCAGCGGCTGTACCTCCTCTGTGCCTGCGACCTCCCTGCCCTGGTGCCAGCGGCTGTACTGCCCCCTGTGCCTGCGACCACCCTGCCCTGGCGTCTATGGCTGTACCCCCCCTGTGCCTGCGACCACCCTGCCCTGGTGCCACCGGCTGTACCGCCCCCCTGTGCCTGCGACCTCCCTGCCCTGGCGTCTATGGCCGTACTTCCACAGTGTCTGCTGTACAGTAAGAACAGATCCGCTCGCTGTCACTCCCATCATCCTCAGGAATGTATCGCTTGGATTTCCTACCACCTGCCGACTCAGACGCGGATTATCACCCCGTAAAGCACTTCTGGCTTTATATGATCCCAACAGAAACTGCACACCATACAAGGGAATCCACCAAGCGGCAGGCAGCAGAGAGACACGATGGAAATGCCATGTACTGGTGGTCACGTTTAGCGGTATTGCGAGAATTCAGTGCATTACATTAATAGGACATTCATTTCACATCGAGAACATTTTATACCGATGAGAGAATCTGCTGCACGCTCTTCATCTCTCAGTTCTGTATTGTTTTTTTTTTCCTTTTACTTTAACCACTTGCTGACCAGCCGCCACAGTTATACAGCGGCAGGTTCCCGCGAATCTCCATACCTGTACGGCGGTCCGCAGGAGTGCTCCTGGGGGCGCGCACCAACTTGGCAGCGGGGAAGCCGATCCATGGGGCCGGCGGCCCGCGATTGCCGCCATCACCCACAATCAATCCCCGTGAAGAGAGAATGGCTGCTGTTGTAAACACAGCAGACCGTTGTTCTCTCTGCTATCAACACAGAGCTCCTCCTATTTAGGAACACAGGTCTCTGTATTGATTTCACAAGCCCATCCCCGCCCACAGTTAGAAAACACCCCCTTGACTCACACCCTTTGATCGCCCCCTAGGTTAACCCCTTCCTTGCCAGTGTCATTATTACAGTAACAGTGCATATTTTTAGCACTGATTAATGTAGTAATGTCCCCCCAAAAGCATCCAAAATGTCAGTTAGGGGTCCGATCTGTCCGCCGCAATGTCGCAGTCCCGCTAAAAATCGCTGATTGCCGCCATTACTAGTAAAAAGAATTAAAATGACAAATCATTCCCCTAGTTTTGTAGACGCGATAACTTTTGCACAAACCAATCAAATCAAAATACGCTTATTAGGCTTTTTTTTACCAAAAATATGTAGCAGAATACAAATTGGCCTAAAATGATGAAAACATTTGATTTTTAATTTTTACATTTTTTTTTTTTTTATTGGAAATGTTTTATAGCAAAAAGTGAAAAATATATATACATTTTTTTTCAGAATTGTCGCTCTTTTTTTGTTTATAGCGCAAACAATAAAAATCGCAGAGGTGATCAAATACCACCAAAAGAAAGCTGTTTGTGGGAAAAAAAGGACATCGATTTTATGTGGGTACAGCGTCGCAATTGTCCGTTAAAATAACGCAGTGCCGTGAAAAAGTATTTGCCCCCTTCCTGGTTTTTTTGCATATTTGTCACTCTTAAATGATTCAGGTCATCAAACAAATTTTAATTTTACACAAAGATAACGCGAGTAAATACAAGAATCAATTTTAAAATGAGGATTTCATTTATTAAGGGGAAAAAGCTGTCCAAACCTGCCTGGCCCTGTGTGAAAAAGTAATTGCCCCCCTAAACCTAATAACTGGTTGTGCCACCCTTGGCAGCAACAACTGCAATCCAGCGTTTGCAATACCTGGCAATGAGTCTTTTACATCGCTGTGGAGGAGTTTTGGCCCACTCTTCTTTCCAGACATTTCAATTCAGCCACATATGAGGGTTTTCCAGCATGAAAGGCCTGTTTAAGGGCATGCCACAGCATCTCAATCGGATTTAGGTCTGGACTTTGGCTAGGTCACTCCAAAACCTTTATTTCTCTTTCGTTCATTGACGGATACAGCTCCAGAATCTTCTTGACCATTGGGTTATGCTGCCCTCTACAGAAGAAGGACACTAGGCAGGAAAAAGCTTGACTACGCCTATGGACAGTCCCAGGGGGTATACTCCCACTTCCTGCTATAGGCACTCAGTTTTTTTTCTGCCTAGTCAGGAGTAAGGACCTAGTTCCTTGCTGGGATCTCTGGTCCTAGCATTTTTTCCTTTTTAAACTTATTTTTTTCCGCTTTTCTTTTTTTTTTTTTTCTTTTTTCAGGTGAGCTCCAGTTCCTGGTTGAGCTCCATATTACCGGTTGGCTACGTTTAGACTTTTGGGAATTTTTTTCTTCTGTTTTTTTCCCACCCCTCATGTTTGACACTGCTTGGGGGCGTCCCAATGGTCAAGAAGATTCTGGAGCTGTGTCCATCAATGAACGAAAGAGAAAATTGGATTTTAGTCTAACCGTAAAATCCTTTTCTCTGATGTTCATTGACGGACACAGCACCCAGGGGCTGACTGGCAACTTTCGGCCCAGGGGGAAAGTACAAACCAGAGGCCCATGGTGCAGCGACTCAGCCCCCTTCCCAGCCTCCTCCTGACCCCCATTCCAGGCTGAAGCTCTGCTCCAGGTACTCTCTACTCACTGGCCGAATGCAGGTTCCCAACCTGGTCAGCAGGGGACAGTTGGGGGGAGCTGGGACAGCTCGGGTCGGGGGAGGAGAGTCTCCAGTGGGACATGGAACTGGCCTCTGCTCAGACACAGTTTACAAATCCATGCTGGGGGGAGGTCTGCGCTTTGCCCTTGTTTTCATCCCTCACTCAGTAGGTCAGCAGTGGGGACTTTTTACTTCTCGTCACCAGGAATCCTTTAGGCATGTCTGTGGCAGAAGCAGTGCAGCCTTTTTACGGAGCATCAGAGCGGCCCAGGGGGCAATTTCCCCCCTGGCCCAGTCCTCCCCTGACAGCACCCACCCCTCTATTGAGTTGGGTTATTTTTCTTCTGGCACTGCTTTCAACTAAACTGAGTGACTAGAGCAGGAAGTGGGTGTATACCCCCTGGGACTGCCCCATAGGCGTGGTTAAGCTTTTTCCTGCCTAGTGTCCTACTCCTGTAGGGGGCAGCATATCCCAATGGTCAAGGAGATTGTGGCGCTGTGTCCATCAATGAACATCAGAGAAAAGGATTTTATAATAAGACAAAATTCCAATTTTTTTTTTTTGAGCCAATCAGAGGTGGACTTGCTGGTGTGTTTTGGATCATTGTCCTGCTGCATAACCCAAGTGCACTTGAGCTTGAAGTCAGCAACTAATGGCTGGACATTCTCCTTCAGGATTTTGTGGTAGAGTGCAGAATTCATGGTTCCCTCAATGATGGTAAATCGTCCAGCCCAGACTATCACACTACCACCAACATGTCTGACTGTTGGTATGATGTTCTTTTTATGAAATGCTGTGTTAGTTTTACACCAGATTTAACAGGACACACACCTTCCAAAAAGTTCAACTTTTGTCTTATCTGTCCACAGAATATTTGCCCAAAAGTCTTGAGGATAATCAAGATGTTTTTTTTGGAAAATGTATGACGAGCCTTTGTGTTCTTTTTGGTCAGCAGTGGCTTTGGCCTTGGTGCTCTCCCATGGGTGCCATTTTTGCCCAGTCTTTCTTATTGTTGAATCATGAACACTGATCATCCTACCTGAGGCAAGTGAGGTCTGCAGTTCTTTAGATGTTCTTTTATGACCTCCTGGATGAGTCGTCATTGTGCTCTTGGTGTAATTTTGGTCGGCTGGCCACTCCTGGGAAGGTTCGCCACTGTTCCAATTTTTCTCCATTTGTGGGTAATTTGCTCTTATCATGGTTGGCTAGAGTCCCTAAGCCTTAGAAATGGCTTTGTAACCCTTTCCAGACTGATACGTCAATTACCTTATTTCTCATCTGTTCTTACATTTCTTTAGATTGCAGAATAATGTTTTGCTTTTTGAGATCTTTTAGTGTGCTACACTTTGTCAGACAGCTTCTATTTAACCTCCCTGGCGGTATTCCCCAGTGTGGCTCGAAGTGGAATTTCAGTGCCATTAGCGGTAACCCCGAGCCACACTCGGGGTACAGCCAGGGAGTGCCTGCCGAATCGCAGTAACATCGCACAAACAAAATCGTGGGACGCATGACGCCCCAAAGAAGCTCTTGTACCTTTTTTGGGCGCCATGTGTCCGTCGATTTTGTTTGCGTGATGTTACCGCAATTCGGCAGGCGGAAATCGCGGCAACATCGCACAGCGTTTGGGGTGCCATTGCAATTTACGGGCAACGCACAGGCGTCCCACGATTTGCAATGATTTCTGGATTGCGGGCAGAATGGCAGTGATTCTGCCCGTGATCCGCTACGCCCACATGTTATGGTAGCCTAAAGCTGGATACACACTATCCAACTTTTGTGGTTAGATTTCCTTCAGATTTACCTTTTCTATGTAGTACAAGGGCCTGCCAGATTGCATACAAATTGAAAGTGTTTAGGTTTGACCTCATATTATATGGTTTTGGTAAATCTAAAGGAAAAAGTCCTCAGAAAATCATAGTGTGTATGGCCCTTTAGTGATTTCTTGATTCAGCAGGTCTGGCAGTAATCAGGCCGGGGTGTGGCAAGTAAAATTTTAATTCGCTTTCCAAAAAATTTGATTAATCACAGTTCATTCATGATTTTGCAAGGGGAGGGGGGCAATTACTTTTTGGTTTTAGGTTTGGACAGCTTTTTTCCCCTAATAAATGAAATCATCATTTACAAAGTACATTTTGTATTTAGTCGGTTATCTTTGTGTAATATTAACCACTTTACCACTAGAGGATTTTGCTGTCTTACGTCTGGGACACTTTTTGCAATTCGGCACTGTGCGACTTTAACTGACAATTGCGCGGTCGTGCGACACCATACCCAAACAAAATTTATGTCCTTTTTTTCCCACAAACAGAGCTTTCTTTTGGTGGTATTTGATCACCTGTGCGATTTTTACTTTTTGCGCTATAAACAAAAAAAGAGCGTAAATTTTGAAAAAACAACAATATTTTTCACATTTTTTTATATGAAATTCCCCCCAAAAAATGTAAAAATCAAAATTTTTTTTAATTTTTGGCCAATTTGTTTTCTGCTACCTATGTTTGGTAAAAAAATTCACAGTAAGCGTATTTTGATTGGTTTGCGCAAAAGTTATTGCGTTTACTAACAAAGGGAAAGATTTCTGTCATTTTTGGTGTTTTTTTTTTACCGCGTAATTGCGGCGATCTGCGATTTTTTTTTTTGCGGGACTGCGACATTGCGGCGGACAGATCGGACCCTTGACTGACATTTTTGACACTTTTGGGGGTACCAGTGACATTACTGCAGTAATCAGTGCTATATATATGCACTGTTACTGTAAAAATGACACTGGCAGGGAAGGGGTTAATTTTAATGGAGAGGGAGGGGTTAATGTATGCCTGGTGCTTACTGACGTGTGGGAGGAGGGGATTGAGTGACACAGGGACAGATCCAGGGTTCAGCTATGCTGAACCCTGCAATCTGACCCTGCCTGTAACTTAGGAGATCCGCCCGCTTGTGTTTACACAAGCAGGCGGATCTCCACACTAGATCCCCGACGATCGGGGAGGAGCAGCGGCAATCAGCGCTGCTCCTCCCCTGGCCCGACTCCTGCTGTGACTGAATACAGCGGGAGCGAGCCTCCAGCGGCGCGCGCGCGCCGCCGAGAAAGGGGAGTGTCTGACGACGTAGGTCTACGTCGTCAGACGATAACGAGCCACTCTGCCGCAGTAATATTACTGCAGGCAGACGTAAAGTGGTTAAAATTTGTTTGATTATCTGAATCATTTATGTGTGACACATAAAAAAAAAGAAAGTTAGCAAATACTTTTTCACAGCACTGCATTTCAGGGTTTCTCAACCTTTTTTCAGTCAAGGCACCCTTCACAATTATGGACAATCTCGAGGCACCCCATTCTAAAACGTAAAAGCTATTCTAATAGTTTTATAGAATGCAGCAACATCTACATGTAAGACACCCAACCTTAGAAAGGATTTATTCTCATAGAGCAAATACACTTTTGCAAATTAGTACTGACTAATATTCCAATGTTTCTCTTCTCCCTCAGTTTTTCTCCATCTAATGTGAACCCAAGGCTGATGGAGAGGGGCAGGGGAGGGTCAAACAAAAAATGCTTTGAAGGCAACTTGCATCCTTCTTATTAACTGATTATGCCAATGGTTGTTAGGATGCTGGCAGCTAGAAGGTTTTAATGGTGCACAATGAAACCCCGTGGTTTGGTGTAACTAAAAGGCAGGCTTCATCCACACCGGTTTGTATACAGCTTTTGGGCATTTTTTTGGGATTTGCCAAGGCCCTCCTGAAGAATCCTCAAGGCACCCTGGTTGAAAAAGACTGCTGTATTTTACTGCATGTTAGGACATAGAAAGATATGCATTGCGTTGTGATGCCATTAACTGTGAATGACCCCCAACACACATATACAGTTGGTAAGTTGGTTACTATGCACAGCTATGAAAGATTCTGTCTCCTGATATGTTGGTAAATTCCTCTCATTAACCTTCCTAACGGTATTCCCGAGCGTGACTCGGGGTTAGATTCTAGAGCCAAAAGCGGTAACCCCGAGCCACACTCGGGGTAGCGCTAGGAAGATCGCTGGATCCTGGTAGAGGTTTTACTTACCTTTTCTCCGGGATCCAGCAAAGAATGCGGGCGGTATGCGGCGGCGGAGCTTCCTCCCGATCGTCTGCGAGCCCCGGTTTCCGTCTCCGGCGACGTGACGTCCGCCGGGGGGTGGAACCGGCGGCAAATTCAAATGTAAAACACACCAAACACACTGATACCATTCAAAATAAAAAAAAAATCACATTACATTGCCCCCCAGTGCCCTTTCCTGCAATTTTACTGTACTTTTTATGTAAATATATGTGTATATATATATATATATATATATATATATATATATATATATATATATATATATATATATATACACATACATACATACACACACACACACACACACACACACACACACACACACACACGTATATATATATAATACGTAATTCTTGTGAATGAGCAGCCCAAACCAACTGTATACATTATATATATATATATATATATATATATATATATATATATATATATATATATAATGTATACAGTTGGTTTGGGCTGCTCATTCACAAGAATTACATGCAAAATAATGGTACCGCTTTCAGCACCTAAAATCCAAAAGAATCATACCGCCAGGGAGGTTAAAGGACAGGAATCCATTGCAGCTCAATATAAAGCTGGTCACATTCCGTTTCAACGTTGGGCAATGTGCGGCCCCTGGTTTCAGGTCCTGATTGGTGCTGGCTTTAAATAGCGAAACAATGCATGCCTCAGCGTTCCAGCAATGCGTTGCCAACCCCAAACATGCTCTAAACAAAGCATGCTCTCCTACAGGCTGTGCTTGTCTCTTGGTTGCAAAAGGTAGCTCATCACAGTCGTGAGCTACTGCACAAAAAAATTTACATACTCAAAAGGCAAGGAAGTGAGAGAGGCTCACCATAAAAGCCAACTTCTAATGTATTAAAGCCAAACGATACCCAGACAATTCACCTGGTGCCAAGACAGGCTGACGCATTTCACTTCTCACAGGAGCTTTGTCAAATAACTTAACTCCTGTGAGGCGTGAAACGCGTCAGGCTGTCTTGGCACCATGTGAATTGTCTGTGCATAATTTGGCTTTAAGTCATGAGCCACACTGCACATATAACTTAGATATAGCAAGGAAGCAAGAGATGCTTACTATTAAAGTCAACTTCTAATGTATTAAAGCCAAATGACAAACAGACAAATAACCTGTTGACAAGACAGCACTAACGCGTTTCTCTCCTCACAGGAGCTTAGTCATACGACTAAGCTCCTGTGAGTAGTGAAACAGTCAGGGAAATTTTATGCACAGTCCTGCACGAAGATGTGCACTTGCTAATAGGAATTCTCGAGTGACAATTAGAAGTTTTCTAACTCTCATGCATGCGCATAAGAATACTCGAGGGACAACTAGATGTGCCTTAACTCGCTAACATATCTGCGCATTTGGCGCCCTCTTGTCTATTTAAACTGGCTCCATAGACCAGACGATTGCTAAATGGTTGTCCGCTTCTATCACCTGTGACCTGATTCTGTGCTAGTTCATGTGTATACCCAGCCTGTTTGACTCTGCTCATTCCTGATACTTTATTGCTGACCTGGCTTATGACCTGACCGTTCTGGTGCTTACCATTCTTGTGCCTTCTTTGCTCGCTTGATACCGACCCTGGCTTAGCTCTGACTCTTCTCTGGATCCGATTCTGTAGCTCTCATGCTTGGATGTTACCGACTTCTGCCTGCCTGACCACCCGAGATCCTGCATCCTCCTGCTCACCAGCTTGGTTGCTGCCTGCTGTCCTGCAACTGTTGCTGTATACCTGCACCTGCAAGTCCACCAGTCTGCCTGCTGTTCTGCACCTGTTGCTGTATACCTGCACCTGCCAGTCCACCTGCTGTTGTGCACCTGTTGCTGTATACCTGCACCTGCCAGCCCACCTGTGTGCCTGCTGTTCTGCACCTGTTGCTGTATACCTGCACCTGCCAGTCCACCTGCTGTTCTGCACCTGTTGCTGTATACCTGCACCTGCCAGTCCACCAGTCTGCCTGCTGTTCTGCATCTGTTGCTGTATACCTGCACCTGCCAGTCCACCAGTGTGCCTGCTGTTCTGCACCTGTTGCTGTATACCTGCACCTGCCAGTCCACCAGTGTGCCTGCTGTTCTGCACCTGTTGCTGTATACCTGCACCTGCCAGTCCACCAGTTTGCCTGCTGTTCTGCACCTGTTGCTGTATGCCTGCACCTGCCAGTCCACCAGTGTGCCTGCTGTTCTGCACCTGTTGCTGTATACCTGCACCTGCCAGTCCACCAGTGTGCCTGCTGTTCTGCACCCGTTGCTGTATACCTGCACGTCCACCAGTCTGCCTGCTGTTCTGCACCTGTTGCTGTATACCTGCACTTGCCAGTCCACCAGTCTGCCTGCTGTTCTGCACCTGTTACTGTATACCTGCACCTGCCAGTCCACCAGTGTGCCTGCTGTTCTGCACCTGTTGCTGTATACCTGCACCTGCCAGTCCACCAGTGTGCCTTGTGTTCTGCACCTGTTGCTCTATACCTGCACCTGCACGTCCACCAGTCTGCCTGCTGTTCTGCATCTGTTGCTGTATACCTGCACCTGCCAGTCCACCAGTTTGCCTGCTGTTCTGCACCTTTTGACCTGTATCTGCATCTACCAGTTCACGACTGCTTGGCACCTGCTGCGAGTGCCTTCCGTCCAGGATCTCCACCTCAGCACCTGTGCCACTCCGTGCCATGTTATATCCTGTCACTACCTTCAGGAGAAACAGGACAGGAGGTGTAAGGGAAAGCCCTACCGTCAGCTTGGCCTCAACCAGATACGTTACAGAAACCCATTGGAGCTGTCTTGGCACCAGGTGAACTGTCTGTGTATCGTATAAATTCGAAGTTGGCTTTTATAATGAGCCGCTCTCCCTTTCTTGCTTTTGAGTATGTACATTTATTTGTGCGGCTCAGGAGGCTCTGAGGAAGAGGCGAACAATCGAAAACTCGTAAGCTCAGCTTCAGATGATGCTATACCTTGTGGTTCTGATTCGGATGGCACTGTTATGCTTTTACCAAGACTCTGTTTGCGAGTATTTTATACCTTTTATCCAATAAAACCTTTAAAGAGAATAATGCACTAGGCCGGTGCGCCCTTGTGTTTGTTCTTTGATTTTAGTGGTCTCAGACTACCCTGGTCTTGTAAAGGGGCTGCAAGGCCAAAGTATCCAAGCAAAGCCAAGTTGAAAGTCTTCGGTAGCCGCATGAGTGTGGCTGGATGTGGTTAGAAGATAACCTCTCAGAGTGCAGGAGATAGGTGTTTTAAACCAATTTTTTGTTTTGGTCTAAAAGACAAGTACAGCCTGCAGTGGAGCATGCTTTGTTTATAGCAGGTTTAGGGTTAGCAACACTTTGCCGGAACGCTGAGGCATGCATTCGTTCGCTATATGTGCAGTGGCTCAAGACTTAAATCCAAATTATGCACAGACAGTTCACCTGGTGCCAAGTCAGCCTAATGCATTTCATAGCCTCACAGGAGCTAAGTCATGTGACTAAGCTCCTGTGAGAAGGGAAACACGTCAGTCTGTCTTGGCACCAGGTGAACTGTCCGTGCATTGTTTGGATTTAGTAAATTGGAAGTTGGCTTTTAGAGTGACTGTCTCTCCCTTCTTTGCTTTGGAGTATCTAGAAGTTGCTAACCCTAAGCTCAGTCACCCTGCTGCAGTGCCCCCCAGTAAATTCCATGACTCCAGTTTATCCTGCATCACCCTGGCACATCAGAGTACTCTGAGCATCCTTTGTCATCTCCAGAGTGATCTGAACACCTAGGAGACCTGAGCTTTCCATGCAGCCTCCAGTAACCACATTTCTCCTGGATTGTCCGTACAAAGCGCCAAACTCAACCCAAACCTGTATGCACACAAGCAGCCAGACATGACGGAGCTGGGTAGCTGGTTTTGTGGCTCAACATGTGAATCAGCAGAATGGAGAATTACATTGGAATGTGATGCATGGAAACCCTACAACTACCAGAGCTGAAGTTCTGGAACACTCAGAGACAGCAGACACACACTGCAGGCCGTGATTGTATATTCCACCCCCCTCAATATCAACAGAGCTTCAAATTATTCTAAAAGGTAAAAACATAAAAAACCAAAAAAAACAAACGTGTTTTACTTACCTGGTCTGTGCCCGATCCTCCTCCTCTCGGGTCCCCCACTGGAGCTCCTGGCTCCTCCTCTTCAGTGCCCCCGTAAGAAGCTGCTTCCTATAGAGGCACTCGAGGGTACTCACTCCTGAGCCCCACTGTCTGTATGCGTAGACACAGACAGCAGGACTCAGCCCCGCCCCCTTGTCAGATTTGATTGACAGCAGCAGGAGCAAATGGCTCCTGCTGCTATCAATCTGCCCCGTGGAGAGGTAGAAAGAGGAGAGTGCTCGTGTGCACATCACTGGATTGCATTTGGGCTTAGGTAAGTATGGGGTGTGTGGGCGGGAAAGTTTAATTTAAGCAGCCCCCAGCTACATGGTGAACATAGTCCTCTAACTGAGCCAGTGGGCCTCTGCCCTCTAGGGACCATCCTAGATAAACATCTCTGGGGAGTTCTGGACATCCACATTTAGGGCTCACCTTCATCCCATGAGCTTCATCTTCTGGGACTACAGCCCAGCTGGGGATCCAAGGATGATATCAAGCGTTTTTACACCCATATGGTATCTGGGTCCATACTGTCTGGTGAGCATATCCCTGTATCTATGGTGGTGGTGCTAATTGTACATCTGATCTGGTCACCTGTATTTGTTCACTCAATTGGATTACCTTCACTCACCTTGAAAGTTTTTACTTTTCAACACTTGGGACTTACCATCATTGTGTATTTTATTATTTTGTTTATTTGATGGTACATTGTTATATTTGCATAACAATCTTTTTTTGAGCGCTTCACTGGTTACCTAACTTCCGGAGTATGGGGAGGGACTTTGGGGCGGGAGCTACACACAGGCATAGAATGCATGAAGGTAAAAAAACTTGGGCCTTTAGAACCACTTTTCAGTTTTGAGTGGATAGTCACCAGATGGGACCTCTGCATCAGGGGGGGGGGGGGGGGGGGGGGGGCGCTACTGCCATCCAGCCAGCGTTACTGACACATTGCTCTGTGAACTGTATTTAATCCTTTTTGGGGAGTCTATTCCCTGAAGCACAGGAAATTTGGGGACTTTACTGAATTCAGAACCCCACTTCCCCCACCTGAGGGTGCAATTATATCGATGTACAGTATATCACTCACCTCTGGGGATATCATGTTCCAAGGAGTCCAGGAAGTCTATTGAAGGATCCAGATCAGCCATTTCCAACAGTGACCGTTTCTTGGGGTTTACAGTTGGGGTAAAGTGGAAGAATGAACTCAGCTTCTTGGCTTCACTTACTGTAAGACCTAAAAAAATATAACTGAAAGTTTTGTATATATACACTACATGGCCAAAAATCTGTGGACACCAGACCATCACACCTATACGAGCTTGTTGGACAACCCATTCAAAAACCATGACCATTAATATGGAGTTGCCCCGTTTGTGAATATACCAGGATCCACTCTCCTAGGAAGAGATTCACAAGGTTTTGGAGGGTGTCTGTGGGTATTTGTGAGGTCAGGCACTGATGTTGGATGAGAAGACCTGGCTCACAATCCAATTTATCCCAAAGGTGTTTAGTAGGGTTGAGGTCAGGGCTCTGTGCAGGCTTTTCGAGTTCCTCCACACCAAACTGGTCATGTCTTTATGGAGCTGTCTTCATACACAGGGACAGCCATGGTGGTACAGAAAAGGGTCTTCACCAAACTGTTACAGCAAGGTTGGAAGAATACAATTGTCTACAATGTTTTTTTATGATGTAGTATCAGGGCTCTTTGTCAGTGGGAACGTAGTTCCAGCACCTAAAGCTCTGAATATATGTAATGGCAAGGGGTGCTGGGGTGTGGTGGAGGGTTCATGGCTCTTGGGGGATCCATTGTTCCTGAAGGAGATCTATTTTTGCATGGCATTCTATTGTGGCTGGGGAGGTCTATTATTGTTGCTGGTGGGGGATCTATTATTGCTGAGGGGAGGGTGTTTATGTGGCTGGTGGATCAATTATTGCTGGAAGAGATCGACTGTTGAGGGAGTCTATTAATGCTGGGGGATATATTGTTGCTGGGGGGTCATCTATTTTTGCGTGACAGTCCATTGTTGCTGAGGAGGTCTATTGTTGTTGTGGATGGATCTAATTGTTGCTGGTTGGGTTTATGTTGCTGGGGGGTCAATTATTGCTGGAAGGGATCTACTATTGAGAGAGCCGTCTATTGTTGCTGGATGCTTTAAAGCCTTTTGATGCTGGGCTGGCTGCTGGAAAATCTGTTGTCGCTCCCAGGGTCTATTATTGTTGTGGTCTATTATTGCTGGAAGAGAGCTACTGTTGAGGGCGGGGTCTATTGATTCTGGATGCTGGGGGTTCTATTGTTGCTGGGGGGCTTCTATTTTTGCGTGGCAGTCTATTGTTGCTGAGGAGGTCTATTGTTGTTGTGGATGGATCTATTGTTGCTGGTTGGGCCTATGTTGCTGGGGGTCAATTGTTGCTGTAAGGGATCTTCTGTTGATGGAGCCGTCTTTTGTTGTTGGCTGCTGGAGAGTCTATTTATGCTGGGCTGGCTGCTTAAAAAATCTGTTGTTGCTGCCTGAGTCTAATGCTGTTGGGGTCTATTGTTGCTGGGGGAAACTATGGGTTGCTGGGAAGGGTCTATTGCTGCTGGCTGCAGGGGGAACTACTTTACTGCTTTTCTTATTGTTATTAACAAATTCCATACAAATGACTTTGCACCACAAAATTATACTTGGTTCTGTCTTCTTTAAAAGGGGCGGTACTGGGAGAAGAGTAGGGGGTAGAACCAAGGGACAGTGCTCGGAGGTGGGTAGGGGGGGTAGAACCAAGGGACAGTGCTTGGAGGTGGGTAGGGGGGCTAGAACCAAGGGACAGTGTTCGGAGGTGGGTAGGGGGGTAGAACCAAGGACGGTGCTCCGAGGTGGGTAGGGGGGGTAGAACCAAGGGACGGTGCTCCGAGGTGGGTAGGGGGGGGTAGAACCAAGGGACAGTGCTCGGAGGTGGGTAGGGGGGCTAGAACCAAGGGACAGTGTTCGGAGGTGGGTAGGGGGGTAGAACCAAGGGACAGTGCTCCGAGGTGGGTAGGGGGGGGTAGAACCAAGGGCGGTGCTCGGGGGTGGGTAGGGGGGTAGAACCAAGGGACGGTGCTCCGAGGTGGGTAGGGGGGTAGAACCAAGGGACGGTGCCCCGAGGGGGGTAGAACCAAGGGCGGTGCTCGGAGGTGGGTAGAACCAATGGACGGTGCTTGGAGGTGGGTAGGGGACAGAGACCAGAAGTGACTCAGAAGGGGGGGGGGGGGCTCCTGTACCTATTCTCTGAGAAAAAAAGCCCTGTGAAGTATTAACAGGACCCTTCACTGGAAACACTTGAACTCATTCTGAGGGGTTCATATACTTTTGGCCATGTAATGTAAGTGTGAGGGTCAGATGTCCACTCAGTAAATAGGAGGATTATCCGCATACTTTGGGGTATAAAGATCTATGCACTTTAAGGCACTGGCTGGCAGGAGTGTGGATCACCTTGGTTTTCCACCTACACCTGGTGAGGGGCTCATGGGTTTATGATGTAAAAGGAGAAAACAGACTTTTTGCTTTCAAGGTATGTGAAAAGGTCATGTTCTGGGTCCTGGAGCCCAGAGACCTGTAGAGCTCTGGGTTGGATAAAGTCTCCACTCCTAAGTCCACATCATACCTGTTTGGCCCCTTTCACATTGGCTGGATCTGGTTTTCTCAGCAGGGGGATCCGCTGACCTGAGTGGAGCGGCCGGATGACAGAACATGGACAAAGCCTACTCTGCTCTATGGGCAGCCAAATGTAAATGGACTGCCTGTCCGTTTACACCCGACTACCCTCCAATCTGATCCAGCCAGATGGAGGGGAACGAATCCCCTTCCGTTTTATTTGCCAGATCGTATTGGACCCGGATGTAGCTAGGTGTAAACGGACACAAGTCCATTTACATCCAGTGCTCCATTAAGGAGAATGAAGGGTCTGATCGGTCCAACTGAAAAACGAACAGCTGGACCCGATAGGACCTCTCATGTGAAAGGGGCCTTGGTAAAACCTTGTTATAGGTCTCAGTTGTGCCAAGCCTTCATATATGTGAGGTGACTGATGCTTTTTCTCTCTGCTGTGGGATCCTGCTGCTGGGTGAAGTGGCTGAGTGCTCACAGAACACTAGAAGGGACAAGAGCTGCCTGTTTGTTTTGGGGAACCCATTAGCAGCACACTGTTAGTCAGGAACTGACCTGAGTTTAGTTAGTGGCTTGGATGGTGGAGGATTTGTTGGGCCTCCTCTTCTCTCTCATAGTTACATAGTAGTTGAGGTTGAATAAAGACAATAGTCCATCCAGTTCAACCTGTGTAGGTGTGTATGGCCGTAATCATCTCACATAGCCCTGAATTTTCTGATCCTTGAGATGTACGTCTAAGAGTCTTTTGAAAGCCACCATACTTCCCGCAGAAACCACCTCTTGTGGTAGAGAATTCCACAATCTTGTAGCCCTAACAGTAAAGAACCCTCCTCGTTGCCTGAAGTTAAAATGCTTCTCCTCTAATCGCACTGTATTTACCTCGGAAACATGGATTCTTTTTGACCACTCCAAGTGGATCCTTGATGAAGGCTCCTCGTGGTACCACAGTTGCCTCTCTGTCAATCATGGCGATGGTGGCCACCAGACGTGTTTCCTCTTTGATGTGACTCTGATTGAGGGAAACACAACAGAAGGTTTGTCACATCTGCCTGGAGTTTCCCATGCAAGTTAAATGAATGAAGAAATGAAAAACCTCAATGTATCAGAAAACATATAGCTCAGAATGTTGAATTGTAGGTCATCCTGCTCACAGTTTTACTCATATTGGGTATGAATGCGCCCTTATGTAGCATCTGAGCTCACAGAGATGACACCAACTTACCGTCACTTCCTCCTCATAGGCCGCGTTTCCTTCGCCCACCTTCTTGCGCACCGTGTGCTCATATTCATGAGATGGGTCCCCTATGAATCGACCTTTAATCACCTTCCCTTCAGCAATGATGGCCTCAGTGGGTGGTGGCAGGAGACACCAGTCCATACAGTTCAGGCTGCCAGGAAAAGAAGAAAAACGAGGACAGAAGGTGAACACGGGGAGTGGAGATGGACCTTGGAGGAAGTCGACGAGGCAACTCCACCAGCAACATTGTCTACAGAGGATATTATTACTAAGATCAGAAAACTGATGTTGGTGAGCTCAACTACCACCTAGATTAGGAGACCCCCAAATATCCAACAATAAAACCACCGACCCAGATCAAGGGTCTGTAAATCTATTTTCCAGCAGAGTCATTGAGTTCCCCAAAACAAGAGCTCTGCTGGGACTTCTATTTGCACTGGACAGTGTATAGTAATACCTATAGGAGGTAATATACTGTATGATACATGTAGGGGTTATATGGTCTATAGGGGCTTCTGTAGAACTCCTCCCCCAAATAATGTAAATTACAGTCTATACAGAACCTATAGGGATCACGCCTGTAGAAAGTCCTCTCTCCCCAAGTTCTATAAAGTATGATACAAGGTCCTCCACCCTCTGTAAACAGTGTGATGTATATATAGGTGGTATACAGTCCTCATAGTGAGACTACGGCAACCTGAGTTTGGTTTGGAGCTGCGGGCGCAGCCCTGAAGTCTTGGGAGGAGAGACTGTCCAAGATGAGACAAAAGTTTGGACTATGGAGCCTCAGAGAACTCACCATCGAAGGGAAAACACTGGTACTCCGCATCGAGATCCTCCCTGTGTTGCAGTACCTCGCCCAGGCCTGGCCCCCCCGGGTCAACACCTGCAAGGCCATCACCAGGGCGGTGTTCCACTTCATCTGGGGCTCCAAGATGGACAGAGTGAAGCGAGCAGTCATGTTCAAGGAACCCCTCAAGGGCGGTAAGGGCGTGCCCGACATCGCAACGTTACTGGGGGTGTTCTTTGCCTGCAACTGCATCCGCAGAACTTTGATTGACAAAACTTCGGACTCTGGAGGCAACTCCATGTCCCGTTTTTTCCTCCTGCCTCTCTGGAGGTCCCTTGGATGGGACAAATGGGACAGTTCCATCCCCTACAACTGGGACACTCCTTGGTACTACTTGGACACTTTCAAGTTCATCAAGGAGCTGGGGCTGCATGGAGTTAAGCCCGACTTGTGGAAGCCAAAAACTATCTACAAGTTGATCAGAGCATCGGACATTGCTGAGACTGTTCCAGGCCTCCCTTCAGCCACTTGCAAAGTGGTCTGGAGGAATGTTTCTTCAAAGGGACTCACCAACAGGCATAAAGATCTGGCGTGGATGGCTGTCCAGAGGGGTTTGCCACTCAGGACATTTATGCATGCCAGAAACTTGTGCAGATACAGGCACTGCCCCTTTTGTATCATCCATGAGGAAACGTAATTTCACGTTTTCTGGGAGTGCTCATTTGCACAGAGCCTGTTGAGGGCCTTGGAACCTGAACTGAGAGACTTTGTTCCCCAGACTGCCATCACACATTTTTCTGTGCTGAATGGACTTTTTCATGGTACTTTTACACAGGAGGACATTGACAACGCCTGGCGGGTGTTGTGTTGCTTTAAGGACGCTTTATGGTGCGCCAGAAAGCGCCTTATTCACCAGAGGGAGAGGATGTCCATCGAGGACTGTTGCAGACTGGTTCACAGTCTGCTCAGAGACTATAACCTGATGGATCTCATGGAGGAAGAGGAGGTCTGAAGATTTCCCCTTCCCCCACTCTCCCTTGTGTGTCTTTGTCCATTCAATAAAGCTTCGGGCCTGTGATTTCATTCCCCCTCCCCCTACCCCCTCTCTCCCACCCCCCCCCCATCACACCTGTTGCTTTTTTGAAATGTTTATTATTTGATATTGTTTAAGGAATGCAACGTATAGATAACGTATTTTTCAGTTTCATGCTTTAGGGGTATTGCGGCGTCATGCATGATGTGATGGCACGGGGTATCCTTACTCCGCACAACACATCAGGCATCATACCGCAGAATGAATGTATTTGATTGAATGTATTTATTTGTATGACCGGAAATGTATTGTAATGTAGTGTATTTATGCGCTGCGTCGCAGTACAGGGGAGAATGTACCCCGACAAAGTATTGTTTTTTGTATATCTTTTATGCAAATAAAGATTACATTTTCAACCAAAAAAAACCTGGCCTGTAGGAGGTCCTCCTCCCAGTAATGGAAAGTATGGTATGTGTATATATATATATATATATATATATATATATATATATATATAGGGGTGTAATATGATTTACAGAGGTCTCTTCTCTAGTAACGTACAGTATGGTGTGTGTGTGCATATATATATATATATATATATATATATATATATATATATATATAGGGTGTAATATGATTTATACAACTCTCTTCTCTAGTAATGTACAGTATGGTGTGTGTGTATATATATATATATATATATATATATACACACACACACACACGTCTCTCATCTGTAGAAGACCCCTTCAGCAATGTACAGAATAAATATATATATATATATTAGTATATGGTGTATAGAGGCCCCTCACTTATAGAAGCCCCCCCCCCCCCATAATGTACATCATCATGTGTATAGGGGTTGTATATAGTCCAAAGGGGATTTATAGGGGCCCCCACCTGTCGAAGGTCCCCCTGGTAAGGTACAGTAAGGTATGTAAAGGGGGTAGTATATGCTCTGTAGGAGACTCAACAGTACAAGGTCTCCCTCCCACTAGTAATGTATAATGTGGTGTGCATATATAGGGTAGTGTATGGTTTACAGGAATCTATAGGAATCCCTCAGCTGTAGAAGGTCCCCTTCCTCCTAGTATTGTATGTGTAGGGGGTCGTATATGATGTATAGAAGACCCCCACCTTGTAGAAGATCCACTCTCCCTTTATGGCGTATACAGTATATGGTCTATGGGGGCCCCTCATCTGTAGTAGGTTTCCCTCTTTCCAGTAATGTACAGTATGATGGGATCTATAGCCCTCCCAGCATGTCATATATAGTAATCTATAGGCCCCCCTTCCCTAAGTATGTTATATAGAGTTATCTATGTGCCCTCTACCCCAATATGTTATATATAGGGATCTATATGCCCCCTCCCCCAATATTATATATAGGGATCTATATGCCCCCTCTCTCAATATGATATATAGGGATCGATATGCCCCCTCCCCCAGTATGTTATATATAGGGATCTATATGCCCCCTCTCCCAATATGTTATACATAGGGATCTATATGCCCCCTCTCCTAATATGATACATAGGGATCGATATGCCCCCTCCTCAAATATGGTATATATAGGGATCTATATGTCCCCCTCCCCCAGTATGTTATATAAAAGGATCTATATGCCCTATCCCCAATATAATAAATATAGGGATCTATATGCCCCTCCCTTATTATGGTATATATAGGAATATATGTTATATATAGGGATCTATAGGCCCCTCCCCCAGTATGTTGTATACAAGGTGCAGTATATGGTGTATAGGGATCTATAAGGGCCCCTCACTTGTAAAAGTCCCCTCTCCCCCCAATGTATAGGTCCCTCTCCCACTATGGTATATATATATAGGGGTGAAGGTAAAGTACAGGCCCACCAGTATGCAGTGTTGCCAACCGTCCGTATATTTACGGACAGTCCGTAAAATCAGGGCACTTTTCTCCTGCCCGTAAATGCCCGTAGCAGGAGAAAAGTGCCCGTGAAAAACGGCAACGATCGGCTCGGTTCGGAACTGCGCATGTGCAGTTCCGGAAATGCCCGAGATGACCCGATCATTTCCTGTTTTCGGGCAGGCGGGCGGAGCCCTGGCCAGGGGGGGTGGGTCTGGCTGCTGTCAGGACTCAGAAGATGTGAGTGCGGCACGCCTACTTGTGACAAGGCGCCGCTGAGTGCTGCTGATTGGATGTCATGGCGCATTTCCCGCCACACCACCGCCAGGCGCCAGAATTTGAAAATGTGGAGCAAAGCTGAGCTTAAAGTTGAGCAGGCGGCCGCGGCGGCGGAATATGGAGCCGTGGTGGAGTCTGGAGAGGAGACTGTGTGACTGTGCTGCAGGACGGAGTCGGACACGGCCAGCATCCATCCACAGTCACAGAGGGAGTCACAGACACCAGCTCAGGAAGGCACAGGTCGGTCAGATAAAGGCATAAAGACAGTCTTTGCTGTTCAGAGCTTCCTGTTAAGTTAATGCAGCAGATAGATTTATTTTGTGTAGATGGACCTGGGTTAATCTATATTTCAGTCATTTTACTAAAAAGAATGTTTGCTCTGCCTCTGGCAAAGACAAAATGTCAGAGCTGAAGAAGACAATTTATTGTATTAGAAAGGAGCTTTTAAGCTACAATGTAAAACCATTTTTCAGCAATCATTAGGCTTTTAAATTGGGAGAGTGGTTTAAGAGTGTCCAGAGAAGAACTTTAATTTAAAAGCCTAATGCTTGCTGAAAAATTGTTTTACATTGTAGCTTAAGCCTCCGTTTCCACTACTGCGGCTACGAAGTCGTGCTACTTCTAGCGCGACTTCGTAGTGTAAGTTGTTTGCTGCTTTCAGTGCCACTTGTCCCTCATTATAGAGGGAAGTCGCACTGAAGTCGGCCCAAAAGTAGTGCACAAACTACTTTTGAAGTCGTCGCGGCAGTGAAAACGGGTCGATTTTGAAATCAATGGCTTTTGACTTGCTGTGCGACTTGACATGTGTCAAGTCGCACAGCAAGTTGCAATAGTGGAAACGAAGCCTAAAAGCTCCTGTGAGGAGAGAGCTCATCTCAGCAGAGCAGACTGGCTGAGGAGATTCACCTTTTGGGCCCCCCACCAGTCTCTTCTATTGCTGACTAAACCAAGACAATTTCATTAAACTTTTGTTTAACTTAAACACATTGCTAATAGCAGTATCTACATGTTTATAGTTTAATTATTCATATTTGCACAGTTTAGCACTGAAAACGGCTATTTTATGTACATTTTTGCAATGTCAGTAAAAAATTGGTGCCGTCCGTAAATTTTTGGCATTCTGCCAGTAAATTTTACTCCGGGAGGTTGGTAACACTGCCAGTATGTCATATATAGGGATCTCTAGGTCCCTCCACCCAGTATGTCATATACAGGGGGCAATATATGGTGTATAGGGAGCTATAGGGACCCTTCATCTTTACAAGACCCCCTCCCCCAAATGTATATAATGTAAAGGTCCCCTCCCCCAGTATAATATATATATATATATATATATAGGTATTCATGAGCACCCTCCCCCAGTACGGTATATATATATATATATATATATAGACATCTATATGCACCCTCTCCCAGTAAAATATATAGAGGGATCTATAAGCACTCTCCCCCAGTATATATATATTATATAGGTGGTGCATAAGGAGGTTTAGGGGCCCCTCACCTGTAGAAGGTCTTCCTCCCCCGGAGCTCCTCGCCCTCCTCCTCGGTCCCCCGGCAGATATAATAGTCCCCCCGGACCCCGAGGATCTTCCCCCAGAACAGGACCCCGGACAACTTCATGTTCCTGCGGAGGAGAAGCAGTGATGTCCGCAGGGCGGCGCTCTGTTCCGGGCTCAGTCCCACACCGGAGCCCGACACCATCTCCATCCCCAGCAGCAACCCGTCCGCCTCCATCTCTCCCGAATCCCGTCTCCGCTCTGTCTCTATAGCGACGCGTCCGGTCTCCAGGAAGTGGCGTCACCGCACCGCGTCCCGTCTCCAGGAAGTGGCGTCACTGGCCTAGCAACACCAAGGAGGCGTGCCCTGTGCGTTAGGACCGCCTATGCCAATGACACTCCCGCTATTGCCCCTCCCATGTTCCAAGCCGACCCCGCCTTCTATACCTTTCAGCAGCGTGTCGATGTGAGTAATTGGGTGGGTGGAGAGGAGAAGGGGCGGGACTCTGCCTGCTTGTCATTGGTTTGTGTGAGGTGTGTTTGTAGCAGAGAAGACTCCTGAACGCCGAATTAGATTTTATTTTTTTTTTTTAATTTTTATTGGAATTTTAAATTAACAATTTAAACAGTAACATTTACAATTATTTGTTACTATTAGATTTTACAGATTTTACATTTGTGGTTGGCTGGAGTTACTACAATGCCCCTCCCGCCTCAGTGTTTTGTTTGTGCAATTTTCTGCTCAAATAAAAAAATATATATAAAAAAAAAAATAGTAACAGTATGTGAATAAAGAAATGTAAAATAAATACACAAATAACTATAAATCATTAGAAATAAAATAAATTAATAATATGTAATAATAAATTATAATTCATTCCTTATCTTAGAAAAATATACAAAATACATTATTATTATTATTATTATTATTATTATTATTATTAATAATAATAAACACCCAAACCTGAAAAAAGTAATAATTGATTAATATTATTAATAATAATAATAATAATAATAATAGGAACAATTAATTTAATTTGGGTTAGGGTGTTTAGTTATTTATTATTATTCTATTATTACTAATATTATTTTTAGGGGTATATACACTGCTCAAAAAAATGTAAGGAACAATTTTTAATCAGAGTATAGCATCAAGTCAATTAAAAATAGTAACAGTATGTGAATAAAGAAATGTATAATAAATACAGAAATAACTATAAATCATTAGAAATAAAATAAATTAATAATATGTAATAATAAATTATAATTCATTCCTTATCTTAAAAAAATATACAAAATACATTATTATTATTATTATTATTATTATTATTATTAATAATAATAAACACCCAAACCTGAAAAAAGTAATACTTGATTATTATTAATATTAATAATAATAATAATAATAGGAACAATTAATTTAATTTGGGTTAGGGTGTTTAGTTATTTATTATTATTCTATTATTACTAATATTATTTTTAGGGGTATATACACTGCTCAAAAAAATGTAAGGAACAATTTTTAATCAGAGTATAGCATCAAGTCAATTAAAAATAGTAACAGTATGTGAATAAAGAAATGTTAAATAAATACACAAATAACTATAAATCATTAGAAATAAAATAAGTTAATAATATGTAATAATAAATTATAATTCATTCCTTATCTTAAAAAAATATACAAAATACATTATTATTATTATTATTATTATTATTATTATTTTATTAATAAACACCAAAACCTGAAAAAAGTAATAATTGATTATTATTAATAATAATAATAGGAACAATTATTTTAATTTGGGTTAGGGTGTTTAGTTATTTATCATTATTCTATTATTACTAATATTATTTTTAGGGGTATATACACTGCTCAAAAAAATGTAAGGAACACTTTTTAATCAGAGTATAGCATCAAGTCAGTTAAACTCCTGGGATATTGATCTGGTCAGTTAGGTAGCAGAGGGGGTTGTTAATCAGTTTCAGCAGCTTTGGTGGTAAGGAAATGAACAACAGCTGCACTAGATGGGCAACAATGAGATGACCTCCAAAGCAGGAATGGTTTTACAGGTGGAAGCCACTGACATTTTTTTCCCTACTCATCTTTTCTGACTGTTTTTCACTAGTTTTGCATTTGGCTAGGGTCAGTGTCACTACTGGTAGCATGAGGCCATACCTGGACCCTATAGAGGTTGCACAGGCAGTCCAACTCCTCCAGGGTGGCCCATCAATGTGTGCCATTGGCAGAAGGTTTAATGTGTCTCCCAGCACAGTCTCAGGAGCATGGAGGAGAGTCCAGGAGACAGGCAGTTACTCTAGGAGAGCTGGACAGGGCCGTAGAAGGTCCTTAACCCATCAGCAGGACTGGTATCTGCTCCTTTGTGCAAGGAGGAACAGGATGAGCACTGCCAGAGCCCTACAAAATGACCTCCAGCAGGCCACTGGTGTGAATGTCTCTGACCAAACAATCAGAAACAGACTTCATGAGGGTGCCCTGAGGGCCCAACGTCCTTTAGTGGGCCCTGTGCTCACTACCCGGCACCGTGGAGCTTGATTGGCATTTACCATTGAACACCAGACTTGGCAGGTCCGCCACTGGCACCCTGTGCTTTTCACAGATGAGAGGAGGTTCACCCTGAGCACATGTGACAGACGTGAAAGGGTCTGGAGAAGCCGTGGAGAACGTTATGCTGCCTGTAACATCGTTCAGCATGACCGGTTTGGTGGTGGGTCAGTGATGGTCTGGGGAGGCATCTCCATGGAGGGACGCACAGACCTCTACAGGGTAGACAATGGCACCCTGACTGCTATTAGGTATCAGGATGAAATCCTTGGACCCATTGTCAGACCTTACACTGGTGCAGTGAGTCCTGGGTTCCTCCTGGTGCAAGACAATGCCCGGCCTCATGTGGCAAGAGTATGCAGCCAGTTCCTGGAGGATGGAGGAATTGATACCATTGAATGTCCCCCACGCTCGCCTGACCTAAATCCAATAGAACACCTCTGGGACATTATGTTTCAGTCCATCCGACGCCACCAGGTTGCTCCTCAGTCTTTTCAGGAGCTCAGTGATGCCCTGGTCCAGATCTGGGAGGAAATACCCCAGGAAACCATCCGTCGTCTTATTAGGAGCATGCCCCCCCGACATTGTCAGGCATGCATACAAGCACGTGGGGGCCAAACAAACTACTGAGGACCATTCTGAGTTGCTGCAATACAATTTCAGCAAAATGGACTGGCCTGCTGCATCATTTTTTCACTTTGATTTTTGAGTTCAGCCCTCTGTAGGGTGATACTTTTCATTTCCATCAAACGATGTGGTGTCCTTTCCTTCCTAACACATTACCCAGTCCATACCAGTATAGATCCTAACACATTACCCAGTCCATACCAGTATAGATCCTAACACATTACCCAGTCCATACAAGTATAGATATCCAGCATAGGGTTTTCTAAGTGTTCCTTTAATTTTTTTGAGCAGTATATATTTATTTATTTATTTTTACATAGTATTCATTTTTTTATATTTATTTCTTATTTATTTGTGATTTATTTTTCATGTATTTATTTTACATTTATTCAACTCTTATTATTATTATTATTATTAGAAATAGTATTATTAACACCCGAACCCTACCCTAAGAAAAAAAAAATAACCCTAACCCCTAATCCTAACTCTAACCCCAACCCCCCATCCTAACCTTAACTCTAACCCCTTACCCTAACAAAAAAATAATAATAATACTTAATTACTTTAAAAAAATATGCGAAATACATTATTATTATTATTATTATTATTATTATTATTGTAGCACCCTCCTAGGTAGGTGCTAGAGAGAGAGTATAGTTTTTGGCTCTGTCTGCCCATCAGAGGAGCAGCAGGGAAATCTATATTGCTTTCTGCCTACCAGAGAGCAGGATCTGTGAGTTAGGTCTGCTCAGTGTGTGATTCATTGGGTTTAGATAGAGTTTTCACACTGGTCCAATAGGGAGGCATGTTGGACAGTGGGAGGAAAGCTGACCAATGAGTACACAGGCCTTGATACAGTCCCAGTGATTGGTAGAGACTGGCTGTCTCAGTGCATTATGGGATACTGTATAAAAGCCGGGAGCACATGTGCTGCGGGGTCTTTGGCTGGTGAGCAGAGTCCCAGAGGGAGGGTGGCAGCTGCCTCCTTCTCTGTAGCAGTGGCACACGGTCACAGGCAGTCGGCCTGGGGACCAGAGGAAAGAAACTGAACCCAGAGGTCCAGGAGAACTGACTGGAGGGTTAGAGACACTGGAGACCCACGAAAAACAGTTTCGTGAGTAAAGGGGATTGTGTCTAAGGGCCTGACCTGAGGGGGCCAACCCGGTGTAGTATTGTCAGAGGACGGTTGTCAGTCTGTGGAGTGAAAGGGGATTCTAGGCAGGTATCCCGAAGATAAAATACCCAACTAAGTCGTCTGTATAGAGACTTAACCTAAATTCATCTAGTGGCAAGGTGAATCTGCAGCCAGGCTACATCTTCAGACAGGAGTCTTTATCTATTGTGAAAAGTTCAATCTGGAGTATCCCACTCTCCCATCCTGATTTAAAATAAGTATGAAGTAATGAGTCTAGTATAGGGGTATGGGACACTGAGTATAGGAGAGGAGTATGCGGCACTAAGTATGGTAGAGGTGTATGCGGCACTGAGTATAGTAGAGGGGTGTGGGACACTGAGTATAGTAGAGGGGTATGGGGCACTGAGTATAGTAGAGGGGTATGGGACACTGAGTATAGTAGAGGGGTATAGTACACTGAGTATAGTAGAGGGGTTTGTGGCACTGAGTATAGTAGAGGGGTATGCGGCACTGAGTATAGTAGAGGGGTATGTGGCACTGAGTATAGTAGAGGGTTATGTGGCACTGAGTATAGTAGAGGGGTATGTGGCACTGAGTATAGTAGAGGGGTATGGGACAATGAGTATAGTAGAGGGGTATGGGGCACTGAGTATAGTAGAGGGGTATGGGGCACTGAGTATAGTAGAGGGGTATGGGACACTGAGTATAGTAGAGAGGTATGTGGCAATGAGTATAGTAGAGGGGTTTGTGGCACTGAGTATAGTAGAGGGGTATGCGGCACTGAGTATAATAGAGAGGTATGTGGCAATGAGTATAGTAGAGGGGTATGGGGCACTGAGTATAGTAGAGGGGTTTGCGGCACTGAGTATAGTAGAGGGGTATGTGGCACTGAGTATAGTAGAGGGTTATGTGGCACTGAGTATAGTAGAGGGTTATGTGGCACTGAGTATAGTAGAGGGGTATAGGAGACTAAGTATAGTAGAGGAGTATGCGGCACTGAGTATAGTAGAGGGGTATGGGGCACTGAGTATAGTAAAGGGGTATGGGACACTGAGTATAGTAGAGGGGTATGGGAGGCTTAGTATAGTAGAGCAGTATGCGGCACTGAGTATAGAAGAGGGGCATGGGACACTGAGTATAGTAGAGGGGTATGGGACACTGAGTATAGTATAGGGGTATGGGAGGCTAAGTATAGTAGAGGAGTATGCGGCACTGAGTATAGTAGAGGGGTATGGGACACTGAGTAAAGTAGAGGGGTATGGGGCACTGAGTATAGTAGAGGGGTATGGGGCACTGAGTATAGTAGAGGGGTTTGTTGCACTGAGTATAGTAGAGGGGAATGAGACACAGAGTATAGTAGAGGGGTATGCGGCACTGAGTATGTTAGAGGGTTATGGGACACTGAGTATAGTAGAGGGGTATGGGAGGCTAAGTATAGTAGAGAAGTATGCGGCACTGAGTATAGAAGAGGGGTATGGGACACTGAGTATAGTAGAGGGGTATGGGACACTGAGTATAGTAGAGGGGTATGGAACACTGAGTATAGTAGAGGGGTATGGGAGGCTAAGTATAGTAGAGGAGTATGCGGCACTGAGTATAGTAGAGGGGTATGGGACACTGAGTAAAGTAGAGGGGTATGGGGCACTGAGTATAGTAGAGGGGTTTGCGGCACTGAGTATAGTAGAGGGGAATGAGACACCGAGTATAGTAGAGGGGTATGTGGCACTGAGTATGTTAGAGGGTTATGGGACACTGAGTATAGTAGAGGGGTATGGGGCACTGAGTATGGTAGAGGAGTATGTGGCACTGAGTATAGTAGAGGGGTATGGGACACCGAGTATAGTAGAGGGGTAGGAGACACTGAGTATAGTAGAGAGGTATGGGACACTGAGTATGGTAGAGGGGTATGTGGTACTGAGTATAGTAGAGAGGTATGGGACACTGAGTATGGTAGACGGGTATGGGGCACTGAGTACGGTAGAGGAGTAGGAGACACTGAGTATAGTAGAGGGGTAGGAGACACTGAGTATTGTAGAGAGGTATGGGGCACTGAGTATAGTAGAGGGGTATGGGACACTGAGTATAGTAGAGGGGTATAGGACACTGAGTATGGTAGAGGGGTATGGGGCACTGAGTATAGTAGAGGGGTATGGGGCACTGAGTACGGTAGAGGGGTAGGAGACACTGAGTATAGTAGAGGGGTTTGTGGCACCGAGTATGGTAGAGGGGTGTGGGACACTGAGTATGGTAGAGGGGAATGAGACACTGAGTATGGTAGGGGGGTGTGGGACACTGAGTATGGTAGGGGGGTATGGGGCACTGAGTATAGCACAAGGGTAAGGTGCACTATGTGTAATAGGGATGAGGCACTACATAAAACAGATACTGGCGCTGCAGGTAATAGAGAGAGACACAAGGCACATCTAATGGTTTTTAACGTTCTGGTGACCCTGAAAAAGTGGCTACAGTGACCTAAATAACAAAGGAAAGGCTGAATATTTTCAGCATATTCAGTAACAAGGCTGGTGGAAGGAAATGATTGACGCTGGAGTACTGTTTGTGCTTTTTGTCTGATCTTTTTAGAATAACAAAACTACTTCACATATCACTAGGTCTGGGTGGGGTCGCTCTCTATGTTGTGGTAACACTGACATTCAGCATCTGGCTTCATTACTAAATGTACTAAATCTGAGATTACACCAGTCTGCTCCGCCCTGACCTCTGGGCCCTCACCAGCTATAAAACCGGGGACATGGAGCTGACTGCCTCCCATCTCTGCCTTTCCCGAGGACGTCCTGTCCTGACAATGGCCATTAATGGATCCCAAGATACAATGTGTGTGGGGTCATTGGTGATACGCAATGTACAGAGAAGAGGTCAGAGATTGCGTAACATCATGCCAGGCGTTGTCCAATACACGGAGTCAGACCGCACTAATATTAGGAGTGGTGAGCCGGTCATTGTGTTGGATGTGTCTCTCTCGTACCTGAGGCGTTCACCATTTCAAAACTTTTGAAAAAATTATTTTTAAAGAGTCATTCCACCTAGAACTGATATTTAGGTGTTTAGTGAATGTTGGAGAAACCACCTGGCAATCTTTTTTATTCTCTGGGACTCTACTGTGAGATCTCTGGTGAGTTCCAGAGTCTGTACACCTACTGTGCCCATTAACAGAGGTTCCCACCATCCCGGTGCTGAGTTCCTGGGTCTCTACACTTGCTGTGCCCATTATGAGGGGTTCCCACCATCCCTGTGCTGAGTTCATAGGTCTGTACACCTACTGTGCCCATTATGAGGGGTTCCCACCATCCCTGTGCTGAGTTCCTGGGTCTGTACACCTGCTGTGCCCATTATGAGGGGTTCCCACCATCCCTGTGCTGAGTTCCTGGGTCTGTACACCTGCTGTGCCCATTATGAGGGGTTCCCACCATCCCTGTGCTGAGTTCCTGGGTCTGTACACCTGCTGTGCCCATTATGAGGGGTTCCCACCATCCCTGTGCTGAGTTCCTGGGTTTGTACACCTGCTGTGCCCATTATAAGGGGCTCCCGCCATGTGCCGAGTTTTTGGGTCTGTACACCTGCTGTGCCCATTATAAGGGGTTCCCACCATGTGCTGGGTTCCCGAGTCTGTACACCTGCTGTGCCCATTATAAAACTTCCCACCATGTACTGAGTTCCTAGGTCTGTACACCTGCTGTGCCCATTATGAGGGGTTCTCACCATCCATGTGCTGAGTTTTCGGGTCTGTACACCTGCTGTGCCCATTATATGGGGTTCCCACCATGTGCTGAGTTCTTGGGTCTGTACACCTGCTGTGCCCATTATGAGGGGATCCCACCATCCCTGTTGGATTTTTTTTCTTTTATATTTTGGAGAATGCAGTATATATGGAAACACTCCAAAATCAATAGAATCTACTGCAGGAAAAAGGTTACCCTAAGAGATGTAGGAACCCACACAGTGACTCAGAGCATTATCCCTTCCCCCAGATTTTGGAGGGTGTCCGGGAATTTGGCTGCATTTGCGAGGTCAGATACTGATGTTGGATGAGAAGATCTGGCTCGTTATCAATGTTTCTATTCATTCCAAACCTGTTCAGTAGAGTTGAGATCAGGGATCTGTGCAGGACACTCGAGTTCCTCCGCACCAAACTGGTATTTTCCCTCCCTTTGGAGAGATTTCCTATCACTTCCTTTTGTGTATCCTGACATGGGTTCTAACTATTCCCTGCTTAAACTGGAAAAATAAATAAAAAAGTTAAAACTGAAATGATTTTGCCATCTTGTAAAAACGTTCTACTTTTTTTAAATTTAAAGCGGAGTTCCGGCCACAAAATCGACATAGTCGATTTTGGGCCATCCGCTTGCTTTTGGTCACCTGAAAAATAAATGGATAGTTAGGTTTTTTTTTGTTTACTTACCTTGTTATTGAAGAAAATATACTCACCTTTCTTCCACTTCCTCCCTCTGCGGCCGCGGCCCGCGCTGTCACTTCCTCCTTGCATTGATTCCTGGGAGCTGAACGTCATTGCTCCCAGGAATCAATGCGCCTGCACCGGCCCCGACGTCAGTTCCGGTGCGGTGCCTCATTCCCTGCTAAACATCTTCTGGGCATGCCCAGAAGCTGTGGAGGGATGACGCGCCCGCACAGGAAGTGACGAGCGGGGCCGGTGCAGGCGCATTCTCGGAGAAGAGGGCACGGAAGAGGTCGCAGAAGAGGACGCGCTGGCTTCAGCTGCCCACATCCGAGATGGCAACGCTGGAGAAGAAATTTCAAGGTAAGTATTTCTTCTAAAAGGTAAGTGCAACCTGGGACAGTTCAGAGGCTATCCATTGTGGAATGTACTAGCCCTGACTGTCCCGGGGGGATTTTTATTGAAAAAACATTTTCGTGGCCGGAACTCCGCTTTAAATGGTTTGCCACCTTGGCTTTAGGAGTTGGAAACTGAGTTTCAGTTAAGTGGAAGTTATCATTTCTTCTGTTTTTGTTTTGACTATATATTTTGCCTTTTCACCATTTTTTACAACATCATTGCCAACTGTCCGAGATGTTATAAGACAGTCCCGCACCTCAAACCTCTGTCTCGGGATCACAGCGTTATGCTTTTTTGAGTTAGGGGAGTTTAAACACAGATCTTTTCAGAGGGCGTTTGACAGGCAGTAAGGAGGCGATATGTCACCTCTTGACTTCCTGTTTTAATCTTTAAAATGCCACCCCGCTTTGCTGCATGCGGTTGCAGGGTGGCAGCGGAGCAGCCCCATTCACTTGCCCTACACATTGGTGTACCCATGGAGCGCAGCATACTCATTAATACCCAGGACCAGTCATGTGAACAGCAAACATGGCAGCTCACTGGCTTAGAGTTGAGCCTTGTACAGTCATTGTGTTACACAGAGTCCCTCTGTAAAAATGCTGTCCTGTGTCACTACGTGATTTAGCTTGGTAGAGATTATGTTTTGGAGGGACACCGCTGAGCCCGTGCCCGTCTACTCCAGTCCAGCGTACCTCTGTCACCTCAATTCAAGTGACAAAATGGGGTCCCGCTCTGCACATAGCGAGGACCTCATGCGTGCACTCAACTCCTGCTCCTCCATACCATTTGGCCAGGCTATGGGCCTCTGTGATGTGGGTTCAGCCCTGATTGCTTTGGGAAACTGACCGCTGGGGAGGGAGCCAGATCCTCACCCCCTTTCACTACCGGAGGACCTGTCACCGTCACCAGGTACCACGCCTAACGACTGGCTGCAATGTACCCTGCACTAATTTTTGGTTAACCACAGAAACTCGCTCTCCCTGCCTGCTGAGTAGACCTTTTGTAGTGGCTTTGTTTCATACCCCATATGTGCTTTACCGATCCTGGTTCTTTCCTACACCATGAACCATCATACACCCCTTTAAATTACTTCAGACCAGGCTCCAGACAGTTGATGCAACTTTACTCGAACATTTGGCAATACAGTTCAACATGAAGATTTGCAATAGAACATGCCTAACTATCTCTATTAGGCTGCCCAGGCATACCTCCACAGGGTGATAGTCCATGATTGGTGTTCTCCAGGGGCTGGTACATTTTTTTGGGCGAATGGTTCTGCGGGCCGAACATTGGCTGTTTGCTGGTTCGGCGAAACCCGAATTGTCAGGGCGTTTGGCCGTTTGTGTGGCCTTTCAAATGCCCCACAATGCACTGTGCGCCGCACAGTACATTGAAAGCCCTGATTGGCTGAAGCAGTGAAGGATTTGCCCAATCAGGGCACAGAACACTGTCAGAGCCATGATTGGAGAAAATAATGATGGTGCCCAATAAGGGCTCATTGCTCAAAGACTCACCCAACACTTTAAAAGGTTCCTTCCCAGAGCAGCCATTTACAGTGTGATATTGGAGTGGAGAGAGATAGAACAGTGCTCTGTTCAGTGATACTAGCGAGTTAGTGTGCTATTGTGAATCTATTGTGAGTGTAAAGTATCAGTTTAGTGTATAGTGATAGTGCAGCGTTAGTGTAGTGCGTTCATTTTTACTGTAGTGTCAGTTTAGTGTGTCAGGCCAGGTTTACTGCAGTATATTGAAGTGTGTCAGTGTAGAGTGTGAGGGCAGTTTTACTGCTGTATAGTAGTGCATCAGGGTCCTTTAACTGCAGTATATTGAAGTGCATTAGTGCACTTTTACTGCATTATTTTGAAGTGAGTTAGTGCACTTTTACTGCAGTAAATTGCATTGTGTTAGTTCTCTTTTACTGCAGTATACTGAAGTGCGTTAGTGCACTTTTACTGCAGTATATTGAATTGTGTTAGTGCACTTTTACTGCAGTATATTGAAGTGCATTAGTGCACTTTTACTGCAGTATACTAAAGTGTGTTAGTGCATGTTTACTGTAGTATATTGAAAAGCAACAGTGCACTTTTACTGCAGTTTATTGAAGTGCCTTAGTGCACGATAAGTGCAGTATATTGAAGTGGGTTAGTTAACCTTTACTGCAGTATATTAAAGTATGTTAGTGCACGTTTACTGCAGTATATTGAAGTGCATCAGGGTACTTTTAAGGCAGCATATTGAAGTGTGTTAGTGCACTTTTACGGCAGTATATTGAAGTTTGTTAGTGCAGTTTTACGGCAGTATATTGAAGTGCGTTAGTGCAGTTTTACTGCAGTATATTGTAGTATGTCGGTGGAGTGTGTCTGGGTAGTGAGTACTCAAATTAACCACTTCCCGCCCGCCCTATAGGCGATTGATGGCGGGAATGTGTTTGCATTATCCTGACCGGACGTCATATGACGGCGGCAGGATAATGGGCGCGCAGAGCGATGATCGGTGATGTGGCATTTCACACTGACACACCGCATCTCTGATCTCGGTAAAGAGCCTACTGATGTAGGCTCTTTACCATGTGACCAGCTGTGTCCAATCACGGCTGGTCACATAGTACACAGGAAGAGCCATTGATTGGCCTTCCTCAGTACGTGCCTGACAAGCACGAGTAAAGGAAAGCCGATCTGCGGCTCCCCTGACAGGGGGGGTCTGCACTGGTAATCAGAGCATTGATTACCAGTGCAGACCCTCGGGGGGGGGGGGGGGGGTGCCACTAGACCACCAGGGATGCCCACCCATGACCCCAGGGATGCCCACCCATGACCTCAGGGATGCCCACTATGGCCACCAGGGATGGCAATCAGGGCTCAGGGAGCCCCCCAGTACCCTCCCCATCAGTGCTGCCCGCCAATGCCCTCCCCATCAGTGCCCATCATTGCCATCTATCAGTGCCGCCCACCGGTGCCCATTATTGCCCACCAGTGCCGCCTATCAGTGCCCACCAGTGCTGCCTATCAGTGCCCATTAGTGCCCATCGGCGGCTCCCCTGACGGGGGGGGAGGTCGGCACTGGTAATCAGATTATTGATTACCAGTGCAGACCCTCGGGGGGGGGGCAATAGAACCACCAGGGATGCCCACCCATGACCCCAGGGATGCCCACTATGGCCACCAGGTATGGCAATCAGGGCTCAGGGAGCCCCTCATTGCCCTCCCCATCAGTGCTGCCCGCCAGTGCCCATCATTGCCATCTATCAGTGTCGCCCACCAGTGCCCATTATTGCCCACCAGTGCCGCCTATCAGTGCCCACCAGTGCTGCCTATCAGTGCCCATTAGTGCCCATCGGCGGCTCCCCTGACGGGGGGGGGGAGGTCGGCACTGGTAATCAGATTATTGATTACCAGTGCAGACCCTCGGGGGGGGCAATAGAACCACCAGGGATGCCCACCCATGACCCCAGGGATGCCCACTATGGCCACCAGGTATGGCAATCAGGGCTCAGGGAGCCCCTCATTGCCCTCCCCATCAGTGCTGCCCGCCAGTGCCCATCATTGCCATCTATCAGTGTCGCCCACCAGTGCCCATTATTGCCCACCAGTGCCGCCTATCAGTGCCCATCAGTGCCTCCCGTCAGTGCCGATCAGTGCCCATCAGTGCCGCCTATCAGTGCCCATTAGTGCCTATTAGTACCACCTATCAGTGCCCATCAGTGCCACCTATCAGTGCCCATCAATGCCGCCTATCAGTGCCCAGCAGTGCCGCCTATCAGTGCCCACCAATTCTGCATATCAGTGCTACCTATCAGTGCCACATATCAGTGCCTATCAGTGCCGCCTATCAGTGCTACCCCATCAGTGCCTCCTCATCAGTACCTGTCAGTGCAGTCTCATCAGTGCTCATCAGTGCAGGAAAAAACATATTTTATTTACAAAATTTTATAACATAAACAAAAAAACTTTTTTTTTTCTTCAAACTTTTCGGTCTTTTTTTATTTGTTTAGCAAAAAGGAAAAAACCCAGAGGTGATCAAATACCACCAAAAGAAAGCTCTATTTTTGGGGGGAAAATGACATAAATTTGGTTTAGGGTACAGTGTTGCATGACCGCGCAATTGTCATTCAAAATGCAACAGCGCTAAAAGGGGAAAATTGGCCTGGGCAGGAAGGGGGTGAAAGTGCCCTGTATTGAAGTGGTTAAAGTGCATCCAAGTACACATTTCCCCGTCTCTATTACATTTTGGTAATAAGCCCCCCATCATGTCCAGGAGGCCAACAAGGAGAGGCAGACGTTCCCATGGCACTGTGAGAGGGCCAGCAGCATATGTGTCCACAGGGAAAGGTGGACGTGGTCAGTCCTCCAGCTGTTTAGTGATGTTGCCCATGCTATCCAGGCACAGCATTTTGAAGAGGTGGTGGAATGGCTTACTAAACCATCCTCATCCTCTGTCACCCAAGCAGAGACTAGTGTGCAGTCCACCACAGCTGCCAGAGTGCCTTATTCTGCCTCCTTGTCCATGCACAGCCATTACTTGATTCAGATGTTCTGAGGTTGAGGAAGGTAGAAACGTGAGCCTACAGAGAGGGGAGAACACTGGTAAACAACCAGTTGGCAGTCATGTTCCCCCAGCCGCAGCTTATTGCCAAGTTGGCTCCAGTGATGTTAAAGCCTCCCACCCGCAGACCTGGACAACCACAGACCAGGATTGTTGGGAAGAGGCCCTTGTCCCCATCAACATGGGGAAAAAAAGGTGCTTTGGGGTGGTGGGGGCATCTACCCCCCCATGTTGGGGACATGTGGCCTTGTATGGTTCAGGAGGGGGGTCACTCGCTGGTCCCCCCCTCCTTTCCTGACCTGCCAGGCTGCATGCTCGGATAACGATCCGGTATGGGTTTTGGGGGGGACCCCACGCTTTTTTTTTAATTTTGGTGTTGGGTTCCTTTTAAAATCCATACCAGACCCGAAGGGGCGCGGGACCCTATGCCATTTCTTTAATTTTTTTTTTATCTGTGTTGCCGGGAGCCAGTAAGTTTAAATGACACTTTTTATGGCAATAACTTGCATTTAAGCCTTTAAAATTAGGACTTTTGCTTTTTCATGTTCGTGTCCCATAGACTTTAATAGAGTTTGCATGTTCGCTGAACTTTTTCCCTGTTGGAGATGTTCTGATGCGAACCGAACAGGGGGGTGTTCAGCCCATCCCTAATGATGAGGACGGAGGAAATGATGATGATGAGGTCACTGACGTGACTTGGGTGCCGGATAGAGCAGAGGAGGAAAGTGAGGGTGGGGAACAGGGCTGTGGAGTCGGAGTCGAGGAGTCAGAGTCGGAGGAAATTTTGGGTACCTGGAGTCGGAGTTGGCAAACAATGCACCGACTCCGACTCCGACTCCTACTAAATTTAGATTGGAATTAAAAAAAAGCAAGTTTAAATGTCCCAATTCACAAAAAGTTATAATTAATGACTTAGTGTAAGGAAACATAATTAAGGAGGCCAAATGTAAAAAGGAAGAACTACAGAAAGTTCTGAAAGGACGTTTTGTCTTCCTTAAAATGGATGCATGCACACGTCACAGAGTCAATTATTTTGCTATTAATGTTAGATTTGTGGATGAAAATAACAAAACAATAACACAGACCCTCGGATTAAAGGACACTCAGGCACATCACACCAGTGATTACCTTCAGAAGTTAGTGGAGGGTGTTCTAGAAGATTTTGAAATTACAAAGGAACCGATTTTATGTGTTGTGACAGATAACGCTTCTAACATGTTGAGCACAATTGAGAAGATGAACGCAGATGAAGAAGGTAACAAACAGATATTAGAGTTAGAGGAAGACAGCTCTGCAAGTATTGGAGAAAGTTTAGAAACTGAAGAGAATGCTGACATTTTTTTAGACAACTTTGTTGAAGAAGCATTGAAGCTTGCTACTATTCATCATATGCGATGTGCTGTTCTTACACTGCAACCTGCCATAAGAGATGGATTAAAAGATCGCCATGCAGCTACACTAATTGGCAAATTACGGCAAGTAACTGTTGCAGCCAGGGCCCCGAAAACAGATGCAGTTTTGAAAAGACGTGCAGGAAAAGGAGCCATTTTGGATCAAACAACCCGCTGGGGAAGCACTTATTTAATGGTGAAGCGTTTTCTTGTACTTAGACTTCTTAGAAGAAATGGACAATGAAAATCTTGCATTAACTGAAAGCCAGTGGACACAAACAAAAGAGCTGGAAAACCTTCTTTCTCACCCCTTCACTGTCACCAAGAGGTTGCAATGTGACAATCTAACCCTGGGTAAATTCTGGAATGGAAGAGCCTGTTATATCGCCTGAACAAAAATGGAGGGTTAAAAGCTGAGGGCATTGCATCTTCAATGATGAAAAGAGAGAGTCTTTTGCTGGAAAATGAAATCTTGTTAGCGGCTATTTATGTCGACCCAATGAGCCGACTTTTGTTGAACAGTGAACAGACTGCTACTGAGAAAAAGGCCCTCTATGATGTAGCAGTTCGCATGAAGGGATTACGACCTGAAATATCTCCACAGGATGAAGTTCTTTTAAGCAATAGTGGTAACTCAGGATCATCTTCTTCAAATGAAGAATTAGACTTTGATTCCTTCTTAGACAAAATGGAAGTTCCTGTTCCTGATGTTTATGCCTGCTGCTACTATCCAGCCACTTGATTAATTAATAAAAAAAAAATTAATAAAACTTTGTTGTTTTCATTGTGTTTGTCTTTTGCTTAAACTGTTCGATACAGTAGACTGATGGCTTCCTAGCCAGTAGTCCTGTGGTAATGACATGTATGTTGCCTTTCTTTCCTTCAAGGAATGTATAAAATACATTTGTATATTAATACAGAGGAGTCAGAGTCGGGGAGTCGGAAGTACAAAAAACTGAGGAGTCAGAGTCGGAACATTTATCTACCGACTCCACAGCCCTGGTGGGGAACAACCCCAACGAGGCAGCCATCATGGAAGAGTAGAGAACAGCCACCCTATTCCATCATATTGTGGAGCTGTTATCCCATTCCCGCTTCCCAGAGCTCAGCTGTTTGGGCCTTTTTTAGCACATGTGCAGCATATTGCAATGTTGCAATTTGCAAACTTTGCCTCAAGCAGATCAAGTGTGGCAAAAACACCAACCATTTGGGTACCACGTGGTTGACAAGACATTTAACCTCCCACCAATCAGCCCATTGTCAACAGCACCTCAAAGTCACAAAGGGATGCAATGCTGTTCCTCCTCACTCCTCACCTTTCAGGTCTACCCCCACTATATCTCATGACCTCTCAGTAGCCTCCACTGACAGGGATGTCAGTATAGCGAAGGGTGTCACAGGTCCTTGTAGCATGTCTGCCAGCAGCACACCACCAGCTGTAGACTATAGCCGACAAATTTCTCTGCCCTAGCTGCTGCAGCGAAAAAAAAAATACAGTCACTGCCACCCACATGCCCAGTGTCTAAATCCAACCTTTGTCAAATGTGCTGGCTTTACAACTCCTGCCTTTCCATCTGGTGGATTCTGCCCCATTCCGTGAATTTGCAGAATGGGCTGTACCACAATGGCAGGTTCCCAGTCGCTATTTCTTTGCACATAATGCCATTCCAGCTCTGTACATTGAAGGCAATGTTGTGGCATCGTTGGGCAAGGCAGTCAGCGGTAAAGTCCACGTTACTGCTGACACATGATCCAGCAAGCATGGTTTGGGACCATATATTTCAATCACAGCACACTGGGTAACTCTGCTTGTAACTCGGAAGGATGTAGGACAGGGCTTAGCACTGCAGCTTGGTGGTGATGATGCAAGCTTTGTCAGCTCCACCTCCTCCTCCATGTCCTCCTCTGCTGAATTGTCCTACAAACCAACTAAGCGTTCAAGGGGCTATTCAATAAGTCAGGCTTAAAGTTACCATGCAGTGCTTCAGCTGGTCTGTCTAGGGGACAGAAGCCACACAGGAGCAGAGATTATTTCAGCTCTGCAGGGGCAGGCTCAGAGTTTGTTCACGCCACTCCAACTGGAGCCAGGAATACTGGCACTTACCGCCTGTCCACCCTTAGACAGGAAAAGTTGACACATGTGCCATGCCTGGCACATGTCCTCAGTTTTGTGGTGCAGTGTTAAAATAGGTACCCAGGGTTGGAAGATCTGCTAAAGCAGGCCAGAAGAGTCTGTAGCTATTTCAGGCGGTCATACACAGCCAGTGCTTGGTTGGCTGAAATTCAACTTAAACTGATTGATTTGTGACAGGGCGATCAATGAGTACCTGTGTGAGTATGGCACAGGCCGGCTCGGCTTTTTTTCCCCACGCCAATGGCTGTTGATAAAGGATGCATGCACTATACTGTCACCATTTAAGGAGGCGACAAGGATGATGAGCCGTGACAATGCATGCATCAGTAACACAATCCCTGTTGTGTTTCTGCTGGAGCAGACTCTGCGTGGCATTATGGACAGAGCAGCGAGAGGAAGAGGAGGACTTCCTTTCCTCTCAAGGCCCGCTTAATGCAGACACCATTCTTGCAACGCCAAAGAACACACAAAGAGGAGTGGGAGGAGGAGGATTCTGGCAGTTTTGGAGGCAATAAAGCAGAAGAAGACATATGTCAAACCTTAAGCAATGGTTTTCTGTCCCCAGAACCAATGAGAGTAGTACATGGCTGGGAGGAGGCAGTTCCAGATACTGTAATCCTCGGTGACTCCGAGGAGTCTGCTTCTTATGCCTCCGCAAACTTGCGGTGCATGGGCTCCTTCATTCTTCAAAGCCTTCGAAATGACCCAGGTAGGCAACCCTCCTTGACGACTGTTACAAGGGGAAAGTCTCGGAACTCATCCTGTCCCCACAGAGGGAGCAGAGGATGAAATATTACCTCAGTGATGCATTTTAAATTTCGAAATTTTGAAATTTGAAATGCATGTGCTGTCAGCTTCCACATCCCATCGGCAGCATCTGAATCATATGGTGGGAGATTATTATTAGGGGCAAAAACAGTCATGGAGTTTTCCAGTTGACAATTCACTGGGTTACTAGGTCATGAGAATAGACCACTGGTCAGAACTTTTCCAGTATGCAATTGAGCTGCTGGGCTCAATTGCATACACTGAACGGGCATTCAGTGCTCCCAGAGGTTTTCTGACAGATAAAAGAGCGTGTCTGTCCACAGCCTCCATTGACCGGCTGACGTTTATCAAAATGAATCAGTCCTGGATTAGCAGCAGCTATTAAACCCCTGCTGCCAATGGCGCCGATTAAGTGTTTTCTGCATCTGGAATTTCTGCTAGACTGTCTACGCTTCCTAGCTTTGTAGGTGTTGATTTATCTGGAAGAATTTTTTTGGTGTAGGTTTCATGGGCTCAATAAACCAATTTTTCCACACCTGTTTGACAGGTGCAAATCATTTACATTTTTGACAGCAAGGCCAATTTTTGCTTTCATCAAGAGTACCTCTATAGCAGCTGTCATTAAATGGCGGCCAACGGCCTGAACACGGACAGAGCAACGCTCCTGTCTGGACCTTCAGGCCGGCAATTGTACAGTGCCACATCCTCACTCTGCCACTCTGCAGTCATTGGTTGCTCGGACCGTGGGTGTCCCTGCAACTAATGATGCTGCGTGCACTCCCCGCCGCCCCCTTCTGCTTGTTATCTCGTGGCTCTCACTCGACTGGCCGCAAGATATGAAGTGCTATGCGCGCCTCCCTTCAGCAAGACTCCCAGCGCAGCTCTCCCCCTCCAGCAGCTTGTTACTTCTGCTGGCTCCCGCTCCCTGCCTGCCTCAAGGTAAGTGGGGTGTGTACAGGGGCACGATTTTCTCCTAAGAGGCACAATGATGGAAACATTTTATGTAAGGTTAACTTTAATGGACACAACAAAATGTGCCCATCAGCGTACCCCTTAACATAAAAGAAGAGGCATTCTAATGGGCACATTTTATGTTAAGGTTCACTCTAATGGGCATATTTTATGTTAAGGGGCACCTAGTGGCTGAAATGGATGTATATATGATGAACATTCTCTAATAGATTGCAATGGATAAACAAGGAAATAACGATTTGGAGAACATATAAAAAGGCACCCAATTTGAAAAGTAAAACAGCTCCCAGTAAATTAAAGTCTAAATCCACCATTGGTTCCCCCCGACTCTGTCTTTTTCCATTAGTGGGAATGTACCAGTGTAAAAAGGTTCTTTGTAAAACATGTGCCTTTGTTACACATGGTAAGAAACAATTCACCACTAAAGGTAAAACAATTCAGCTTGAGGAATTTTACAATTGTTCCTCTGATCACGTTATATATTATATTACGTGTCCATGCAAACTTCTGTATGTGGGCAGAACTATACGCCCACTCAGACAGTGCTTAGGTGAACATCGAAGATTAATAGAGGGTGGTAAAGACAAAGACAAACACAGTATCCAACGTCACTTCCAGCAATATCACTTCCGTCAGTCTCTACCTTTCCTCCTCGGATGCCGGCTGGACACCTACAGAAGGGTTAGAGGAAAGACGGCTGGAAGCTTCCAAATCCTATCGTCCAAGACCAGAGGCGGCTGGTGCTCAAATTTTTTTTTGGGGGGGGGGGCGCAAAAAAAAAATGTAATAGGTATTGCTTTGCGGCAAAAAACAATCATTAGGTTGGTTCAAGATTGACCAGCGTGTCCCCATTCAATGCACAGTGACCTGACCAGCATGTCCCCATTAATGCACAGTGACCTGACCAGCATGTCCCCATCAATGCACAGTGACCCGACCAGCATGTCCCCCATCAATGCACAGTGACCTGACCAGCACATGTCCCCATTAATGCACAGTGACCTGACCTGCATGTCCCCATTCAATGCACAGTGACCTGACCAGCATGTCCCCATTCAATGCACAGTGACCACCTGACCAGCATGTCCCCATTCAATGCGTGCCCCCCCCCCCGAGACTTCACTTACCTCTTACCTCTGGTGCCTGGCGTGCTGCTCGGGACTCGGTCTCCCTGGCGACCGTGCTGCTCGGGAGTTGAGTCGACTTCTTCCTCCTCCATGGCACCGCGACTCGGTCGGACTGGTGTCCTCCGACCGGACACCGGACTCTTCTTCCTCCGAATCCTCCGTGATGCGCGCCGCCCGCTGCCTCTTCTCTGACGGCGGACGGGAAGGTGACGTGGGGACGGTGCGTGACTAACGCACGAACCGCCTCCCACGCGACGTCACCCGGGGTGTCCGCTACTATTGGTCAAGGCTGGAGACTGGACCAATCACAGCCAGGACATCCTGAAAGTGGGGAGTGTCGGGGCGCATTGCTCTGCGCCCCGATGACCCCCAGAAGAGCGCCAATCGGCGCCTCTGCCAGCCGAGGGTGAGGTCAAAAACCCCACACCCCCATACCCAGCACTATGTCCGGCGCCCCTAGTGGGCGAAAAATATACTTTTTTTTTAATTTAATCTTTTTTTCCTTCTTTTTTTTGGGGGGGGGGGGGCAGCGCCCCTGCGCCCCCTATCGACAGGCCACCACTGTCCAAGACGACATAGACTAGAGGGACCAATTACCCCCATTTTTAAAGGCTCTTTACACACATGAGAAATGTGAGTTTTCAATCAGCTTGTCATTCACTATTAAAGTACATTTTACAGTCTCCATTTAGAGGCACCTCTGTATTTGTTTCTTTTTTAAATTTTAAATCACTTGCCCTGCTCTATAGGATTATGGTGTGAAGGCACCATCAACCCCCCGAAACCCAATTTTTCTGCACATGTTGCTTCTATCCAAAGTTTGCAAAACAGACACCAGAATTTATCCAAAAAATTCTCTAATCTTGTTCCCAGTGCACTACATTGTGGCCTCACCATACACACTGGCTCCCCAAGCTGTTGTTTATAAAATAAAGAAAGATTGCAGGAAAAATATCATTTTTTTGCCTTTATAAATGTTTTTTTTTTTTCTGCAGCAGCTTCTATACACGGTACAGATGCGCCACTTTACAGGCAGACTAAGGGGACCCCCAGGCACTTTGTTTAAAGGAATTTTTCATTTTTATTGTTTTGCTGTAAGCATCAGTAAATCACTACTCATTTAAAAATTATGTTTTTTACAAACTTTTTTTTTTCATTGATACATGTCCCCCAGGGCTGTACCTGGTGGACCCCCATAACCATTGTATGCCCAATTACAAATGACTAAGCCATAGGTGTGCACAGCCTGCTGCATTAGGGTGTGCACCGCAAAGCTCAAACACACATGTGTGCGCGCGTGCATGTGCGCGCGTGTATATATATATATATATATATGCATACACACACACACAGTATGTATATATATATTTACACACTCTAATGGCAGAGCCAGTGCAGTGAAAGAGATGTATGGTAGGACTCAATTAATGGCACCACTGGATATTTACCACCTCCCCACCAGCACACAGAGCGATAATGCTAATGCGAACAGGGTGATTAGGGACACCCAGCACAACCCCTGCGCACGCCTATGGACTAAGCCCTCAAAATGGGCACTTTTGATTTTTACAGTTTGGGTCCTATAGACTTCAGTGGGGTTTGTTATTCCGTTCTGAACTTTCACGATGTTCAAGAGTTCTTACACGCACTGAACCAGGAGATGTTTGGCCCAAAGGGGATTTCTGGCCTCCTGGTGCCATCTGATGGACTGCAAGGCGCAACAGCCTTACTCTGGTCTATGCGGCGATTATGGTATTTCTCCTTGGGGGGGGGGGGGGATGACTCACAACAGCCCCCGGAACTGGTCTTTCCTCCTTTTTATATTACAGGTAGATAGGCTGGGTCCAAAAAGCCCAGGAACAGCAGTGTACAACATTAACCCCTTCCAGAGCCTGAGTCAGCAGCTGTCTAATGAATGAACTGTAGGCAACGTTATAATACTTAAGGGAGAATCTACAAATCTGTCTAGTGTGCTTTTTTGCCATTACCTTTTATATCAGCAGCTGTTTATTATGGGTGATTACCTGTCTACCTGACAAAGGGACAGCCTCTAGACCAGGGATCCTGAAACTGTGGCCCTCCAGCTGTTGCAGAACTACACATCCCATGAGGCATTGTAAAACTCTGACATGCCCAGACATGATCAGGCATGATGGGAATTGTAGTTCCTGAATAACTGGAGGGCCATAGTTTGAAGACCTCTGGTCTAGACTCTAGTCTAGAGGAAGAACATGGAAATCTGTAAATGAAAATATGGAACAGCAAACAAGTAAAAATGGGAAAGTCACATCAAAAAAGTTTAACGTGAACATCTTACTCAAAACACATTTTTATGTTTCCCTTCACAGTAAATGAACAGAAGAACTCCTAAACTCTTTTGCTGGCTTGTCAGTGAGAAATGAAAAATGACCTGTGAGACTCAGAGCTGATCCTAACGCTGCCAGTTCCGATCCAAATTTATTTCAATCTCAGCAAGGAACCACTCAACACCTCCCGGCGCCACACATCATACCCTGCATCATAATGAATGGTGGCCCTCCCAGGGCTTCACCCCTAATGTACGGGGGACAATGATGTCTCTTCTGCTGGAAATTCTCATGTAAAACGACCACCCAGTGTAACCCCCACCAGAAATATAGGAAGCTTCATTTTACATGTTATATTTTGATTTCAGCCCTTTCCTTTATTAATATGCAGAAAAGTTTCAGCTTTTATTGGCTAACTCAAGTTTTTAAAGATGCAGATATCCGGGAACTGTTAGGTTCCTTCCTCGGGCATTATACAATCCTGAAAATCACTAAAATTCCAAACTTTATGTATATAACATTCAGAAAGGCTGATTATTTTTTAAAAAGAAGGTAAATATCGAACTATTTCGAAGCTTTTTACATAGCTGTGATTAACACGCTGGTGAATAATCAAAAGATTGATGAAAGCCATTAAAAAAAGGCAGATCAGATAAATTCAGTTAAATGAATATGTAAATAATCCTCAATGTTACCAAAAAATGAAGAACCAGCTACAGGGTTCAACACAAAGCCTGGTGCCACTGGGGAAAACATGGCCAACATTATGAGGACCCCCGTCCAAATGATGGAGTTCAGGTTTCTCCAGTGAAGTGTCCTGTTAATATTGCATTATACAAAGACATTGTAGACAATTGTGCTCTTCATACCTTGTGGTACCAGTTTGGTGAAGACTCTTTTCTGTTCCACCATGACTGCGCCTCTGTGTACAAAGCCAGCTGCATAAAGACATGGCGTGACCAGTTTGATGTGGAGGAACCCGAGTGTCCTGCATAGAGCCCTGACCTCATCCCTACTGAACATTGAGGGGATCATTTATTCCCTTAAAGCAGAGTTCCAGCCTCACACACTCACCTGTCCAACGGTCCAGCGATGCGGCCACCCGAAGCCTCACTCTTCTCCCTCTCTGCTCTGCGGCACCGGCATCACTGGTGTGGGCACCCGGCTGTGACAGTTGTCGGCTTGTCCCAGAAGATGTCAGTTGTCTGACATGTCCCAGAAGATTGCAGGGAGGGAGGGGGAGAGGAGAACTTACGCTCAGGGCGCCGCGGCGCTCCAAGCGGAAGTGGGAGCGGGTACCTGTCAAAACTAGGTACCCGCTTCCCCCCCCAAAAAAATGACATGCGAAATGTGGCATGTCAGGGGGTTAGAACTACCTAAAGCGGAAGTTCCACTTTTGGGTGGAACTCCGCTTTAAACTCCTCTTCTCAAGAGAGAATAAATTCAATTTAGTTCATCTTTTATTTTTTTTTTTACCTCCAGAGGTTGGTTGAGTTTCTTTGAGCAATCAGCAATTTCTGATGCTCAGATAAGTAAGAACTGAGATCAGTTACCTGTAGCAGGATTTCCAGGGCCTGATGTGGGTCTGCCATGGTTACCGGAAACGCCAGCAGCCCCTTTAAGCTGAATACCCAAGTGTGAGATTTGAGTCAAAGACCAGTCCGGCATCTTTGGTTTGTTTTGTTTATTTTATATTGGGGATGGGAGAAGGGAATGAGTGGGATACTCCTCTGGCTCAACTAGGTACAAATGGGATATTTTGAAGAAAAAATGCCTTTCAGTCTTGACGCCGGCTGGATGCCGACCAACGCTTGCTGGCGCTTGAAAGACTGTACTGGCGCTTGAACTGTATTTGAACTTGACTTCTGACACTCTGGTTAGCTCAAAAGTCCTGGACTGTACTGAGAACTGACTCTTGACGCTCTGGTTAGCTGAAAGGTCCTGAACACTGCTCCCTCCAGTCCTTGCTGACTGAGGTATCCTCTGCATACTGCTTCTGCTGCTGCAACTCTCAACACTGTACAATGCACGCTGTACACTTTAACACTTCAGGGCCCAACCGCTGGCACCCCCTTTGTACTTCAGGGTCCTCTCACTAGGAACCCCCTCTACACTTCAGGGTCCTCTCACTAGGCAACCCCTCTACACTTCAAGGTCTTCTCACTATGCACCCCCTCTACACTTCAGGGTCCACACACTGGCACCCTCTTTGCTCTTCAGGGTCAACACTGGCACCCCCTTTACACTTGTCCTGCACCGGCTAGCTAGCTCCTGGATCCCTATGACCTTCACCAGAGTGGTCCCCTCTCTCTAGGCAGACCCCCAGGGGCAGTTTGGAGTACTCACGAACTGGGAATGCTTTCCTGAAACTGGACCCCTCTTTGCTCTGCTGGTCCTCGGCACACCGGATCCTCTCTGCAGCTCAGCTCAGCCTTCTGTCCCCTCTCACTAGGCAAGCCGCCTTGGACACCCGATTCCTCTGACAGGAGGAGAGACAGCCTTACTCTCCCTCCTGGGACTCTGCTTCCTGCCAAAGATGCTGTGTCATGTGCTCCCCTCAAACTTATACTCACTCCCAGAATTCTGTGTGGCAGAATCTGCCTTTCTGGGGTAGATACAGGCCTGAGTGTGCCATTGGCTGGGTTTCCTCCACTGCCCAATGAGAACCCTCTCATGGAGCACAGTGGGGAGACTCCCCAATCGCAACAGCTACACCTGGGAGACATGATAGCCCAGCTGAAAATCATGGCCCTGCTGATAAGCAGACAAGGCCCACTATATTTTACCTAGCACCTAACTTGTAGGGTGCTACATACCTTTTTAGGTATGTGTAAGGGACATTCTTCCCACTGACCACCAATGTAAGGAGCATTCTTCCCACTGACCGCCAATGTAAGGGACATTCTTTCTACTGACCGCCAATGTAAGGAACATTCTTTCTACTGACCGCCAATGTAAGGAACATTCTTCCCATTGACCACCAATGTAAGAGACATTCTTCCCACTTACCACCAATGTAAGAGACATTCTTCCCACTGACCACCAATGTAAGGGACATTCTTCCCATTGATCACCAAAGTAAGGAGCATTATTTCCATTGGCTACCAATGTGAGGAGCATTCTTCCCACTTACCACCAATCTAAGAGACATTCTTCCCACTGACCACCATTGTAAGGGACATTCTTCCCACTGACCCCCAAAGTAAGGAACATTCATCCCACTGACCACCAATGTAAGATAAATTCTTCCCATTGATCATCAATGAACAAAGCATTCTTCCCACTGATCACCAATGTAAGGAGCATTCTTCCCACTGACCACCAATGTAAGGGACATTCTTCCCATTGATCACCAAAGTAAGGAGCATTATTTCCATTGGCTACCAATGTGAGGAGCATTCCTCCCACTGACCACCAATGTAAGAAGCATTTTTCCCACTGACCACCAATGTAAAGAGCATTCTTCCCACTGACCATCAATGTGAGGGGCATTCCTCCAACTGACCACTAATATAAGGAGTATTTCTTGCATTGGCTACCAAAGTAAGGAGCATTCTTCCCAATGACCACCAGTGTAAGGAGCATTCTTCCCATTGGCTACCAACGTGAGGAGCGTTCCTCCCACTGAACAAAAATGTCGGAAACATTCTTCTCACTGACCACCAATATAACAAGCATCTTTCCTACTGACCAACAGTTTAAGGAGATTCTTTTCCCACTTACCACCAGTGGAAAGGAGCATTTGATTGACTGTAACGGGGCCCCTCGCTGACCATCAGTGTTTCCATGTAATTAATATCAGAGGTTCCCTGAGACCTGAAAGTCATTTCAAGGTTCCCCCCATGTTAAAAAAAGGTTGAGATAAGTTACTCTAGAATAAATGATGCTTTCGTGTTTTTAGTTCCCAAGTGGATATTTTTTTTGGTCTTCTGTTCCTTGTTATTTCTATGTGTCTTGTTCCAGTTTAAAATCTCTAATGCGGTGCAGGAGGTGTAATGACTATTCATTAGGAGTGAATTGGAATATTAATGGCATACAAGGCATCTGACGTGTTCCCTCGTAAAATGAATTCATTACGAAGATCTTAGAGCGCGGAGCCGCACCTGACACTTTTTTTCTCACTGCGCCATCTGTTTCCGGAATTATATTTTTAGCCATATTCGGGCTCATAAAATCGGTGCACAGATGTTTATGAGATGTATTACGTTAATTGGTAAAAGCGGGCCAATAGCGGGCTGTCACCGAGCCAGGATCGTTCGCTCGACGCCGCTTCCTCCGTCTGTCCCACTCTGCGCACACATTCACACCTGTAGAACTTCATCATAATTCTCCGAAGGATGTTACAGGACTTTGTAACAGTTTGTAACTTCAAATGACGTATCGTTCATACATCCACCATCAATGGACACCATGTACTAAAAATGTGTGTTACGCCAACAATTTTAGGGACCATCAAATAAATTATGGCTGTCAACGCTGGATACCACCGCCAGAAGCGAAAAGAAAGATCGAGCAAAATAAAATACGCGTCTAATAGGGAGTTTATGCATGTACAGGGTTTAGGAACATAGACATGTTCATTTTTCTAGTGGCTGCAAATATTCATTTATTATAGCCACCACTTTATACTAGTACATTGTTTTAAAATAAGTTATTTATACTAGGGCAATTTTTTAAAATAAACTCTTTATACTAGGGCATTTTTTTTTAATAAGTTCTTTATACTAGAGCATTTTGTAAAATAAATTCTTTATACTTAGGTATTTCTTTTTTTTTATTTCTTTTTAATAAAGAATTAAAATGTATAAGTACAAAACATAGCCTATGGGCATTCCCCGATAAAATATATAGGTACAAAACATAGCCTTTGGGCATTCCCCAGCTAACAATTACATTAAGCACAACATTACTAACTGTAGTGTCATATCCTCTCTGGAAACATACTTGGGTATTTCTTAAAATATATTTTTATATGTAAATTCATAGTACTAGGGCATTTTTTTTTGTAAATCTGTTATTCTAGGGCATTTTTTTTTTTAAATAAATTATTTATACTAGGATATTTTTTAAATAATTTTTTATACATGGGTATATTTTTAAAAATATTTTTTATTTTTTTCATACTAGGGCATTTTTATTATAAATTCTTTATACTAGGGCTTTTTTAAAGTTTACATAGTTACATAGTTAGTGAGGCTGAAAAAAGACACAAGTCCATCCAGTTCAACCTATGTGTGTGTGTTTGCTTTTAACCGTACATTGTATACCCCTGTATGTTGTGGTCTTTAAGGTGTCCATCCAATAGTTTTTTGAAACTATCAATGCTCCCCGCTGATACGACTGCTTGCGGAAGAGAATTCCACATCCTTACCGCTCTTACAGTGAAGAACCCCTTACGCACTTTAAGGTTAAACCGCCTTTCCTCTAGTTTTAGTGAGTGGCCACGTGTCTTATTGTATTCCCTTACTCTAAATAGTTTGTTCCTTATGCTAGGGTCGCCAGTACAGTATTTGTACATTGATATCATATCCCCCCTCAAGCGTCTCTTCTCCAGAGAGAATAGGTTCAGTGCTTGTAGTCTTTCCTCATAGCCGATGTCCTCCATTCCCCTAATTATTTTTGTTGCCCTTCTCTGGACTTTCTCCAGTTCCAGCACATCCTTCCTGAGGACCGGTGCCCAGAACTGGACAGCATACTCCAGATGTGGCCGGACCAGAGTCTTGTAGAGTGGAAGAATAATCTCTTTATTTCTGGAGTGAATCCCTTTTTTTATACAACCCAGTATTCTGTTGGCTTTGCTTGCAGCGGCTTGGCATTGCATGCCACTGCCAAGCCTGTTGTCTACCAGTACCCCCAAGTCTTTTTCCATCCTAGACTCACCCAGAGGTTCCCCCCCTAGTGAGTAGCTTGCTTTCTGGTTTCTGGCCCCCAAGTGCATTACTTTACATTTTTCTACATTAAATCTCATCTGCCATGTAGTTGCCCACCCCATTATTATGTTCAGGTCTGCTTGCAAGATTTCCACATCCTGCATAGAAGATATTGGCATGCCTAATTTAGTATCATCTGCAAATACTGAGATTGTACTAGATATCCCCTCCTCTAGATCATTTATGAATAAATAAACAGGATTGGTCCCAGGACAGAACCCTGGGGGACCCCACTTTCCACACCCGCCCAATCCGAGTACTCCCCATTAATCACCACCCTCTGTACTCTCCCCTGGAGCCAGTTCTCTATCCAGGTACTCACCTTATGGTCCATACCTACCTTCCTTAGTTTGTACAGTAAGCGTTTGTGGGGAACGGTGTCAAAGGCCTTTGCAAAGTCCAGATACACCACATCCACAGGCTTACCTTTATCTAAGTGGCAGCTCACTTCATCGTAGAAGGTTAATAGATTGGTTTGGCATGAACGATTTTTCATGAATCCATGCTGATTACTACTTATAATACCGTTTTCATTACTAAAGTCTTGTATGTGGTCCCTTATCATCCCCTCCAAAATTTTGCAGACTACTGATGTTAGGCTGACCGGCCTATAGTTACCCGGGATATATCTCGGCCCCTTTTTAAATATTGGTACCACGTTGGCTTTTTTCCAATCAGCTGGCACCATACCTGTCTGTAAACTATCCTTAAAGATCAAGAATAATGGTCTGGCAATCACCTGACTGAGCTCATTTAGAACCCTTGGGTGCAAGCCATCCGGTCCCGGGGATTTATTTATGTTAAGTTTCTCTAGTTTAGCTCTAAGTCTATCCTCTGTTAGCCATGGCGGCACTTCCTGAGGTGTATTATTTAGTTCGGCCTTACAAGCGGGGTTCGTGTAGCCCCCCGATTCCTTTGTGAAGACTGAAGAAAAGAAATTATTTAACACTTCCGCCTTTTCTCTGTCCTCTGTGGCCATTTTTCCTTTATCATCTTTTATGGGGCCAATGTGTTCTGGCCTCGCTTTCTTACTGTTTATATACTTAAAGAATTTCTTGGGGTTCTTTTTACTCTCCTCCGCTATATGTCTCTCGTGTTCTATTTTAGCCGCCCTGATTTCATCTTTACATTTCTTATTACACTCTTTGTAGTGCTTAAATGCTGCCAATGACCCCTCAGTCTTGTATTTTTTGAAGGCCTTTTCTTTAGCTCTAATATACATTTTTATGTTGGAGTTTAGCCACCCAGGGTTTAGTTTTGCTCTTTTAAATTTATTTCCCTGTGGAATGCACTGGCCCACCCCCTTGTTAAGTATGCTCTTGAAGCACTCCCATTTTTCCTCCGTGTTCTTTGTTCCCAGGGTTCTATCCCATTTGATATTTTCTAGCAGCGAGCGCAGTTTAGGGAAATTGGCTCTTTTGAAATTCAGTGTCCTTATATTACCCTTGTGTTTCCTATTACTGTAATTAATACTGAAACCAATTGACCTATGGTCACTGTTCCCTAAGTTGTCCCATATTTCTATATCCGTGAGCAGGTCTGTATTGTTGGTAATCAGTAGGTCAAGTACCGCATTGTTTCTTGTCGGTGCATTCACCATCTGACCCATGAAATTGTCCTGCAAAACATTTAGGAACTGCCGAGCCTTGGCTGAATGCGCGGTTCCTTCTGCCCAGTCTATATCAGGATAATTAAAGTCCCCCATTATAATGACATTTCCCATCCTTGCTGCCAATCCTATCTGTAACATGAGGTCCACCTCACCCTCCTCCCTCTGGTTTGGGGGCTTATAGCATACGCCCAATATTACCTTCCCCACCGTGCCTTTCCTTTGAAGCTCTACCCATAGGGATTCTGCCTCGTCCATAGCTCCATTATTAATATCATCCCTCATATTTACCTGTATACTATTCTTAATATACAAACATACCCCTCCCCCTTTTTTACCCTCTCTATCTCTGCGATAAAGGGAATACCCCTGAATGGTCGCCATGCAGTCATGAGAGCTGTCAAACCAAGTCTCAGTTATCCCCACAAAATCTAAGTCCTCCTCAAACATCAGCAGCTCCAGCTCTCCCATCTTGTTGGCCAGGCTTCTGGCATTGGTATATAAGCCTCGTAATTTTGATGTTTTTAGGCTGCTCTCTTGATTTTTCCCCGTACCCACCCTGGGTATAGGGGCTCCGAACACCCTACCGCTAATGCCCCCATTTCTGCCCTCTGAAACTTGCTTTCCACTGGCTAATTCTACATCTGTACCCTCCCCCCCATTCGCTAGTTTAAAAGCCCCTCTAACTTTTTGGCCATCCTCGCACCCAGTACGGCTGCACCCACCCCATTTAGGTGCAATCCGTCCCTACCAAAGAGCCGGTGACCGACTGAGAAGTCGGCCCAGTTCTCCAGGAACCCGAAACCCTCCTTACTACACCAGCTCCTCAGCCACTCGTTAACTTCCCTAATCTCCCGCTGCCTCTCTGGTGTGGCTCGAGGTACAGGTAGTATTTCGGAAAATACTACCTTGGAGGTCCTAGTCCTCAACTTAGCGCCTAAGTCCCTGTCATATCCTATCTGGAATTATACTTGGGTATTTCTTAAAATATATTTTTATACTAGGGCATTTTTTATTATAAATTCATAGTACTAGGGCATTTTTTTGTAAATGTTATTCTAGGGCATTTCTTTAAAAAAAAAAAAATAAATATATATTTATACTAGGTTATTTTTTAAATAATTCTCTATACTTGGGTATATCTTTAAATATATTCTTTATACTAGGGCTTTTTTAAAGTACATTCTTTATGCTATGGCAATTTTTTTAACATACTTTTTTTTATACTAGGGCAATTATTTAAAATAAATTATTTTATACTAGGGCATTTTTTTTAAATAAGTTCTTTATACTAGAGCATTTTGTAAAATAAATTCTTTATACGTAGGTAATTCTTTTTTTTTTTTTATTTCTTTTTATTAAAGAATTAAAATGTATAGGTACAAAACATAGCCTTTGGGCATTCACTGGCTAACAATTACATTAAACATAACATTACTAACTGTCATATCCTATCTGGAATTATACTTGGGTATTTCTTAAAATATATTTTTATACTATGGAATTTTTTTTATTATAAATTCATAGTACTAGGGCATTTTTTTTTTTTTTTTGGTAAATCTGTTATTCTAGGGCATTTAAAAAAAATATATTTATACTAGGGTATTTTTTAAATAAATCTTTATACTTGGGTATTTTTTAAAATATATTTTTTTACACTAGGGTATTTTTATTATAAATTCTTTATACTAGGGCTTTTTTAAAAAAATACATTCTTTATGCAATGGCAATTTTTTAAAATAAGTTCTTTATACTAGGGCATTTATTTTTATATACATTTTTATACTACAGCATTTTGTAAAATAAACTCTTTATACTTAGGTATTTCTTAAAATATATTTTTATATGTAGCACCCTACAGGTAGGTGCTAGGTAAAGGTATGCTGTGCCTTGTCTGCCTAACAGCAGGGCTGTGATTTGTTAGGTAGGGTGTCGGGCTTCCAGATGTGCCTGCTGAGGGGAGAAGTATCCCCACTGGCTCCTGTGAGAGGCTTCTCATAGGGCAGTGTGGGAAGCCCAATCAGGGGACACATCCCAGCTTGTAACTACCCCAGAAGGCAGATTATGCTGCTAAGGATTCTGGGAGTGGGTATAAGTTTGGGGGGAAGTGTCTCTCCTCCTGTCTGAGGAAAGTGGATGTCTCGGGGTGTCGTGCTGAGTTGAGCTGAGGGGATCCTGTGTGCCGAGAGCCTGAGGAGAGCGAGAGGGGTCCAGTCCCAGGAAAGCCTACACAGGTCGTGAGTACTGAGGATTGCCCCTGGGGGTCTGCCTGAAGAGTTAGAGGGGACCACTCCAGAAGAGGTTCTGGGATCCAGTGTCAGATAGCTGAAAGTGGGTACCTAGGTTGAGGTTACAGAGGGGGGTGCATAGACAGTGAACCCCGAAGAGTTCAAGGTTAAAAGTTAAAGAGGGCACCTGCTATTGGGCCCTGAATTGTAGAGAGTGTGCCAGTTGGGATTTACAACTTTACAGAATTCTACAATATACTACCTCAAGCCAGAGCAATGCGGGAGGGAAGTATTCAGTGACTTGTTGCAGTATAACAGTGTCGGTGGTTCTACAATTTCACAGTCCTGGATCTTCTGGACTATGAGTCGAGGATTCAGCACTTCTTACAGAGTTACAGTTCTCAGAGTTAGTGAGCGTTGGCTGGCGCAGGCTGGCGTCAAGGAAGCGCCAACAGGTATTTTTCAGGAATGAAGTCCCAGGTGTACATAGTTGAAGCCTTAAGGAGTATCCCACTCATTCCCTTCTCCCATCCACTTTATCTACAATAAAACAACAAAACAAAGATGCCGGAGTTGTCCATGTCTCAGTCTCTACACCCGGGGCTGCAGCTCACACGGGCTGGAAAGGTAACCGGTAATAATGGCAGACCCACATCAGGCCACAGGCCTGGAAAACCTGCTACTGCCACTGGTGGGTCGCGAGTTGCGTTTGAGTGGGTCGCGCTGAGCCGAAAATCACTGAGAGAATGCCCGCTTAAATTGTGCTGTGCGAGCCCCTCGCAAATTACAGAGAGCCAGAGCAGTCAAATCGTGATGAATTCAGGACCCCGCCCACGCAGTTTACGGAGGCTGGTCTGCATTTCCCCGGAGGAGGATACTTGCATCAGTAAATTTGTATGTGGGCTGTTATGTAGGATATGTTCATGGGGTGCCGAGCCAGCTCCTCTGTCCTGCTGGTGGCAGCGGTGGTGGCTAGACTGGGGGCGGGATTCTCTCAGCTATAGCGGGCAGAGACGGCAGCCTCGGTGTCATAGGAGGACCAGGTGGCCCGGCGGTGTCAGGAGTTCATGGCAGCTTCTGTGACCCTAGAGGACCTGAAGGAGAAGAGCCAGGACACCAAGACCAGCATAGAGCTCCTCATCATGGAGACTCTGGGTGAGGGTTTTTTTTTTTTGAGTCAAGTCGTCTACCAAGATATAAACAGGTAAGCTCCTGTCTGAATGTTGTTTCTTAACAACATATATTTATTTATATATTATACTAGGAGAAGAAAAAAAAATTTTCTGCTCACCCAGCGCACAAAAGATAAAACAAAATAAAATAAATTGTCACTGGGTATATACTATATACCCTAACATACACACTCAAGTATACTCCGAGACAATAAATGTCAAATAGCTGCCACTATAAATATATAGACATCAAAAATCAGGTGCACTCTTTAAAAGTATTAAAATGATAATATAATATTAAAATAATAAACTCCTCTAGAGTCCACTAGCGGCGCTTGTCAGTCTATGTTCACCATATACTGTGTATAGGTAAATGCAAAAAAGAGAGTCCAACACCAGATGTGTAAAGGTAATCCAAATATTCACAGTCCAGCCGCCAGCCAGTTGCAATATGACTGAACTCCTGAGGGGGATAAGATGACCAGACCTCCACCTCACCACGGTGCACACCCTGAAGGAAATGCACTTACCAGACGGAACTGAACAGCAGGCTCGTAGTGATAAAACCCTGTCAGGTCCTCCTCAACCCGAGATCTCTCCGACTGATAAGTAGGCTGGTTCAACCACTCACAAGGTGTACATGCAAAAATAAAGCGTCATAGGCACATAGCGTAACCCCGTTTTCACTTTATTTAGACGCCCTCAGTTGAAGTCCGTGATGACGAAACGCGTTAGGGCGTGAGCACGCGGTTTTCATAGTTACCGGTTCACGTCAGACGCCGCACCCGGAAGTTCCACGCCTCGGTACCCGGTGGCTTTTCCACGATTGGTGCTGGACGAACGACTGCACGGTAACGGACACACATCTATGATGACTATGTGTATGATTAAATTTTTAACATGTGAGTGCAAGTCTTAAGAGTTTGATGTCATGCATACCTTTACAATAAAGTGAAAACGGGGTTACGCTATGTGCCTAAGACGCTTTATTTTTGCATGTACACCTTGTGAGTGGTTGAACCAGCCTACTTATCAGTCGGAGAGATCTCGGGTTGAGGAGGACCTGACAGGGTTTTATCACTACGAGCCTGCTGTTCAGTTCCGTCTGGTAAGTGCATTTCCTTCAGGGTGTGCACCGTGGTGAGGTGGAGGTCTGGTCATCTTATCCCCCTCAGGAGTTCAGTCATATTGCAACTGGCTGGCGGCTGGACTGTGAATATTTGGATTACCTTTACACATCTGGTGTTGGACTCTCTTTTTTGCATTTACCTATACACAGTATATGGTGAACATAGACTGACAAGCGCCGCTAGTGGACTCTAGAGGAGTTTATTATTTTAATATTATATTATCATTTTAATACTTTTAAAGAGTGCACCTGATTTTTGATATATTTATTTATATATTAATTAAGTGTATTCAATAATTGAAAAGTAGTAAATTGGTATTTTTAATTTAACATCACCTTCCCTTTAAAATATGCATTATTATTATTTGCATTTATATAGCGCCAACAAAGTCTGTAGCGCTTTACAATATTCAATTACAAGCAAGTGGGTCCTGAAAAATAACTGTATTCAGAAGTGTGCCTCGGCCCAAAAAATGTTTGGGAAGCCCTGCTCTAGAGCATTTTTAGCAAAAAAAAAATTATTAATTTCCCTGCAAATTAAGGGAATTTCTTGGGGACCCCCAGCTCACCAGACCTAGTGTCCCCGCTGGAAGATTACCCCTCTATTACTTTTTTGGAGACGACCCAAAGTATTGGATTTTCCTTTACTTTCAATGATAATGGTAAACAGGACAAATAGGGCGAATCACCCTAATGGGCGCACAGACAGCAATAAAAACTTAAGAGATGTTGTAATCCTTCTCCCCTCTATCCAAAACTAAAAAAAAAGATTGCTTTTAGTTATACTTTAAAGTGTAAGGAAACTTTCAAAAAGCACTTTTAACATTTTTCTTTCCCTCTCCACTGTCTTAAGCTAAACCAACCCTGCCCCTACTCCGTTGAGGACATACTAACTTCCAGCATTACTTTCCCTCATGTTACATGTGGCTGGCTATCCTCCTCTAACAATTGCCACACATAATGTGCGTTAGAACCTGTTTCACATCTGTGGGGCAGGGAGATCCCAGCAGCAGGGGCTGATCTACACCAGGACATTTGTAAACACAGCCCAGAACTGTATGGGCACCAGGATTTACATGATTGTGTCACCTCATCTTAGTCCATGAAGTAGATGGTGACCCTGGTTGAAGCCATGAACAAAGGTGGTGCCATCCCTCTGGAGAGTCGGGGGTAATATTGTGAACTCCGTGAGAGGTAACAAATACTGAGAAGTATTACGAAAACACATTACTGAGCCTGAAAAAATAAATCTGATGTCAGGTCCTCACGACAGGCAAGTTATGTTATGACTTTATACATTTACTGTTATATATCCCCTGAGCGTTCACAAAGGTTGGCGTCCTCCCTCGTCTAGGTGGGTCGTTGCCATATGTAAGCTGCCATACTGTACACGGAGTGTTGGCCATCCTCTCCTTCCTCCGCTTTGATGGAGAGTCTCCGCGCTCTTACATGAGAAGGTTTTAGCCTGAGGCTTTGCGCTGCGTCCAAAAATAATTGTGAGATTCTGCCAACCTTGGAAAGCAAGGAGGAGAAGTTTGGCCGACGGAGTCTAAATGCTGCAGGAAGGGGAAGGCACGTGGTGGCCAGCTGCTGTGGGACCAGCAAGTCCCACATGTTATTCATCAACCGCCTTTCTCACGTCACACCAGATGACAGGAGGAACAGCTGGTGACTCACTTCACATTTCTATACCTGGCACATTGGCCGCCCACCTCCCCTCCAGAGTCCTGTCTGCTAACAGCACCGGAGCCGTTCTGTACCATGCAGCAATGCGGCACCAGGAGAAAAGGACGATGACGAGATACAAAGTACAAGAAAAGTCAAACCAGAACCACAATGTGTGAAGACCAAGAGAAGCAAAATAGAACACAAAACCCGTAAGAAGAATGCGGGAGATAAAAATATGAGCGCAAAATAGGCGCTAGGGAGAGAACCTCTGGGGAAATACAGGATGGAAAATCTGAAGGTCCGAGTAGATCACAAGCTTGTGGGTGGGTGCAGAGGCAGAGAACACAGTCCAGATGTATAAAACAGTTGAAGTTCAGCAACTGAAGTTGGAGCAAAGGGTCGCCCCTCTACCTATAGGGGGTGCATTCAAACTTGGGATCCAATTGACTGCCTCTTTCACTCTTGATATTCTTTACCAACACCTGGTTCAGATGTTGGGCATGGTCCTTGAAGGTCTTGGAGAAAATTATGATATCGTCCAAGTAGACTAACATAGTCTCAAAGTTGAAATCTCCCAGACATCTCCCCATTAGGCACTGGAATGTACTGGGGGCATTACTCAGCCCAAAGGGCATGCAATTAGACCCAAACTGTCTCAGTGGTATGATAAAGGCAGTCTTTTCACGGTCTTGGTCTCTAACTTGGACTGGCCATTATCCTCGTGCCAAGTCAGCCCATGGGCTACAGTTTTTTCGAATTACCTCACTTTGTAGCATGTTGTGGAGCAGGTCCTTGACCTCCTGGCAGAGGGCTGGGGGAATTTGGCAGTACTGCTTGCGGATAGGCAGAGCATTCCCTGTATGAATTGGGTAGTCAATGGCAACTGTAGTCTTCCAGGCTGGCCGCGAAGACCAATAGGTGTTCCTCTAGCAGTTGGTGAAGCAACCTCTGCTGAGATAGAGGATAGTCCTGGAACGGGATGTCCAGCTGGTCCAGCAGCAGTTTGTCTTGTGACTCGTCTAATGAGGCCACGGCTGCCTTTAGTTGAGTGCAAATGACTTCCACCCCTGGTTGGGCCTCTGAGATACAGTGGTGAGGTACCCCATAGAGGTCTGCTATGGTTGCATGGTTAGGCAGAGGAATCAGGGAGGTCCTCAGGTTGATGAGCTGCACTAGTACCTTCCCTTTGTGAACCTTGGATAAAGTATGAGCAACCAGCCACTCCCCTGGCATCACTTCCACAGTCCTTGCAGGGTTCCACCATTACTGTAACCCCCTGCAGCTTCTTGTGAGCCTCGATGGGCAGAGACAAGACTACCTCTTGGAGGGGTACCAGGAGTAATTTTTTTCTTGGGAGTGTACATACAACCCCTACTTATTCAGGCTGTTTTCTTGCTGCCCTCTGGTAGGCCTCATAGGCCCAGATCACGTTAAGTTAGATATCTCCCAGACTGCAGCCCCATGCACACTAGCCTAAGTGCTCCAATTTGGCTAGTAAGCAAGGTAAGTCCAAGTCCTTCAGTAAATTTACAACTAGAAGAATAGGCACGGCTGCATTTACTGAGCACCATGACCCCTACCCCCTCTACCACCTGTTCATCTAGCTGAATCTTCACCCAGGTGAAACCTGGCTTGAGAGACAACCAAGAGGGGTCCAGCTAATCTTGTGTACTAAACCACTGGGCGTAGAAGTCATACTCCATGACAGTGACCTCAAATCCTATGTTGATCAGGGATGGGACGTCTTGTCCATTAACAAGGACATTCACTGATGGACTTGGCATGATCATGGAATGGGGTTGAATGGGACGTTCTACCGACTGGCCCGGGGACCTCTACCCCGGGAGCCACCAGTTTAACGGCAGCCTGCAAGTACTTTTGGATTTGTGCTGGCCACAGTTTTTAGCTACTTGTCCGAAGTGGCCACACCTTCTGGTCCTCCTTCGGGTCCCTCCGCAACAGATTCTTGTCCTTAGAGGGGTGGGCCCAATCCTGCTTGAGTGTGGACATCTCCTTATTCAGGGAGGCCACGTCTTGGGCGAGTCCCCTTAAAGCCGTATGTATGGCCGAGGTGAAGAGGCCAGGCCCTCCTCTTTCAGGTGTAATGGTTCATACCTTTTTGTAACCACCCTTGCTTCTGCATCTTCCTATTCTAGTGCAACCGCATCCACCACAGTATCATGGAAGGAAATGGCAGGTTGATTTTTGATCTTCTCCTGTAAGGCTCTCCTGACTGGCCCAGCCTTCATTCCCACCACAGACTGGTCCCTCAGTAGGTGGTCTATGGCAGTTATATCGGCCCTGCCGTGCATATCCCTCTTCCCTAGGCATTTCCAAAGATTCTGGAGTGCTACTGCAACGTTGGTGGGCTTTCATCCTGCTATTACCTCCGTACAAAGAACTTCCGCCTCAACTTTGGAACCGACACGTTCTCTTCAAACAGGCCCTCCAGGCGTGCTAAATGTATATTTTCTATATTCTGTGCTGGGCTGCTGGAGACTGAAGGTGATGTAATACCCAATAGAGGAAGATCAATCAGTATATATAGTATCTCACAAAAGTGAATACACCCCTCACATTTTTTGTAAATATTTTATTATACCTTTTCATGTGACAACACTGAAGAAATTACACTTTGCTAAAAATGTAAAGTAGTGAGTGTACAGCTTGTATAACAGTGTAAATTTGCTGTCCCCTCAAAATAACTCAACACACAGCCACAGCTGGCAACAAAAGTGAGTACACCCCTAAGTGAAAATGTCCAAATTAGGTCCAAAGTGTCAATATTTTGCATGCCCCCCATTATTTTACAGCACTGCCTTAACCCTCTTGGGCATGGAGTTCACCAGAGCTTCACAGGTTGCCACTGGAGTCCTCTTCCACTCCTCCATGACGACATCACAGAGCTGGTGGATGTTAGAGACTTTGCGCTCCTCCACCCTCCGTTTGAGGATGCCCCACAGATGCTCGATAAGGTTTAGGTCTGGAGACATGCTTGGTTAGTACATCACGTTTAGCCTCACCTTCTTTAGCAAGGCAGTGGTCATCTTGGAGGTGTGTTTGGGGTCGTTATTATGTTGGAATACTGCATTGCGGCCCAGCCCCTGAAGGGAGGGGATCATGCTCTGCTTCAGTATGTCACAGTACATGTTGACATTCATGGTTCCCTCAATGAACTGTAGCTCCCCAGTGCCGGCAGCAGTCATGCGGCCCCAGACCATGACACTCCCACTACCATGCTTGACTGTAGGCAAGACACACTTGTCTTTGTACTCCTCACCTGATTGCCAGCATGCACGCTTGACACCATCTGAACCTAATAAATTTATCTTGGTCTCATCAGACCACAGGACATGGTTCCAGTAATGCATGTCCTTAGTCTGCTTGTCTTCAGCAAACTGTTTACAGGCTTTCTTGTGCATCATTTTTAGAAGAGGCTTCCTTCTGGGATGACAGCCATGCAGACCAATTTGATGCAGTGTGCGGCGTATGGTCTGAGCACTGACAGGCTGACCCCCAACCCCTTCAACCTCTGCAGCAATGCTGGCAGCACTCATACGTCTATTTCCCAAAGACAACCTCTGGATATGACACTGAGCACGTGCACTCAACTTCTTTGGTCGACCATGGCGAAGCCTGTTCTGAGTGGAACCTGTCCTGTTAAACCACTGTATGGTCTTGGCCACTGTGCTGCAGCTCAGTTTAAGGATCTTGACTATCTTCTTATAGCCTAGGCCATCTTTCTGTAGAGCAACAATTCTGTTTTTCAAATCCTCAGAGATGTCTTTGCCATGAAGTGCCATGTTGAACTTTCAGTAACCTGCTCCCCGTTAACACCTGAGACCTTGTAACACTAACGAGTCACATGACACCTAGGAAGGAAAATGGCTAATTGGGCCCAATTTGGACATTTTCACTTAGGGGTGTAATCACTTTCGTTGCCAGCGGTTTAGACATTAATGGCTGTGTGTTGAGTTATTTTGAGGGGACAGCAAATTTACACTGTTATACAAGCTGTACACTCACTACTTTACATTGTAGCAAAGTGTCATTTCTTCTGTGTTGTCACATAAAAAGATATAATAAAATATTTACAAAAATGTGAGGGGTGTACTCACTATTCTAAGATACTGTAAATGATCGGATGCTATTTATATCTTCAAAGACATTTCTAAGCATCCGGTATATACAGTATATTCATATAGCATTCATAATGTACCAGCCTTCAGATCTGGCTCTGTGAATTATTGATGTGCCACATAAGTGAAGTAATATCTCATTCATTCTCTGCGTTGGGAAGGAAAATGAGAATTCCATAAAATATTCATTGTATTCAGGAGAAGGTTAACATTCTGGCTGAAGATGAAGGTGACTTCCTGCCAGCTGATCTATGAGGAGGTCGGAGTTCTGCTCTGACGCTGAACATACAGTACGGCCCATAGGACTGTCAGTCCTGTGCTGGAATACACGTTGGGAGCAATACATACAGTCATGGGCTTGTGAAGACCCCCTGTGTCAGCAGGGGCGGGGGGTAGGGACGAGTTGCCATTTTTAACGGTTCATCTGATCTTTCCACATGACCAACCTAACATGTCTTATTCTGCACTTTGTATCTGTATGTAGGCTGCCATCTTGGTAGAGGTAGGTCTTGCTTCCTCATGTCAGAACTGTCCATCGTGATGACGGGTGATCTGATACCTGGTTGGGTAATGACAGAGGTTAATGAAGCACAGACCCACAGAATGGATGAAGCAGAAGCAGGGAGATCCTTGCACTGCATATTTTCAGGTACAGCTTCTTGGAGAGCAGTGACCAGCACAGAAGACAGTGACATCCCCAAATGTAACTCCAAATTTAATGAGACTACCAGTCACAGGCAGCAGTGCCTTAGATGATCTCACAGTTTAGATATACAACTATGAGGATAGAGAACAGGAGTGACGAGGTGCACTGCTATTGTTCTAGAAGAATAAGTACAGGTAATTTTCTTAGCTTACTAATTGCAATAAACATTTCTAGGCATCCCCTTTAAAAGAGAAGTATGGACTTTTTTTTGCGGATTCGGATTTATACTTTCCTAGGTGGATGCTGCAAGGGTCCAATGCTGCATCTGTCCCCCACCGGCTTTAACACTGAGAACCGAGCGATAAGACATTGCTGATCACTCGGTTATCAGGGCTCCCTGAACAGAGAGCAGGTGACTGACAGTCACCGGCTCTCTACTCTGCTCCCCCCCTCGACCACTGAAGCACTGGGCTGTGAAGGGGGTGGGAGCGGCCGGCTCAGGCTCTCAGAGGCTTGCTGAGAGGCTGAGCTGGGTGCCGGTCCAGACATGTGGGCAGATCCCGACTTCCTTTTAGCAATCTTGCCCGAGCCTGGACTGGCTCTGTGACGTCCGGTATCCTAAACCAGTGATGGCGAACCTTGGCGCCCCAGATGTTTTGGAACTACATTTCCCATGATGCTCATGCACTCTACAGTGTAGTAAAGCATCATGGGAAATGTAGTTCCAAAACATCTGTGGTGCCAAGGTTTGCCATCACTGGCCTAGACCATAGATGTGATCGGAGACGGGTGCTGGGAACTGGAGGGCGGTGGGAGTGGGGGAATCCCTTTACCTGTAAAAGTAATCCAGCGGCTAATTCGCCACTAGGATTTCTTTTACTTTGTAGAGCTTCGCCAACTCTAAAAAAATAGTACCGGGGTTATGGCTGACAGCTGCAGCTGTAACCCTGGTATACAGTAACCACTTGCAGTCAATCACGTACATGTACGTGTTTGGGCAGCAAGTGGATAAATATAGCAAATCCTAATTTTTTGTGTTTTAAGGTTCGGTTTCCCCACATCCAATTCGCATGACAGGACACTGGAAAATAGTCCTGTGCGTCTTTGGCTCTGTTTCAGGTGCGAATTTAGGCAGAAATTCAGACCTGATTCGCACCTGAAACGCTGAACAGGGATACACCGGACCCCAGACAGGAACCCGTGGTTGCATCAGTGTGAATCCAGCCTAAGACCATGTAGCTGTGTGGCATAGCTTTGTTGATAAACACAGCCATGTTATTGATGATGCTTTTTTATCAACATGATGTCACGTCATGTCCATTTAAAGCCCATTGCACATGTAGCACCCTCCTAGGTTGGTGCTAGGCAAAAGCATCTATTGCTCCTTCTGCTTATCAGGGGAGCCTGATCTGTTAGGTTGCCTGTTACACGTTTCCAGGTGTGATTCACTGGGTCTGATGGAGTGTCCCAACTGTATTCAATAGGGGAGCCTGTTGGACAGTGGAGGAAACCCAGCCAGTGACACATTGACTTTTGGGGAAGTCCCCAGTGGGAGGGCATTCTTGCAATGCATCCTGGGATTGCCCATAAAAGCTGGGGGGACAGTCTTTGGTGGGAAGCAGAGTCCCAGGAGGAGGCAGACGGCTATCTCTCCTCCTGCTGTGTATGAGGAAATTGGTCTTAGGCGGTCGGCTTAGTGAACCAGGTGTGCAGCTGAGCTGCAGAGGATCCAGTGGAGCTGCTGGCAGAGTCTCTTGGGAAAAACACTATCCGTGAGTACTAAGGGAATTGCCAAGGGGTCTGCCCAGGAAGGGGGACCACTCCAATGAAGTCAGAGGATCAAGGAGCCAGCTCACTCAGAGTGTTACAGTAAAAGGGGTGCCGTGTAGAGAACCCTGAAGAATAGGGACAAAGGGGGTACCAAGTAGGGCCCTGAAGAGTGTCTACAGTACAGTACAGCTCATCTAATACTTCTTCACTGCATTGTCAAGGTGAAGCAGCGGCCTTGCCGCACTCAATTGTATTTAGCAGTCCCAGCAATTGTGCATAGTTTAGAGTTTGGAGTATCCCACTCATCCCTTCTCCTATCCAAGTTCTCAAATAAAACAACAAAAACCAAAACCCCTGGACTGTTTTCTGACTGAGCCAAGCACTTTGAAAATGCTATATTCTCACGTTGTTGCTATGGGTAACCCAGGGGAATCCGTAACCAGCAGCTCCCATGGGAGTAGTGCTACACACGACTAACAACAACCCCACTGACTTCAATGCATTTTGATGAAATTATAACATTTCTGCTAAATTTTGTGATTTTCTCCAAATTTAAGTAAAGCAAAATCTCCCAATATTGGTCTTCTCTAGTGAGCAGGCTCAAAATCCAAAGAGTGACAGTTTTTGTTAGGGAAACCTGCAAGAAGGTTTGAATTTTGCTGTAACACACCTGAGGTCTTCCTTCTCAGTGAAGAGATGACATCATGATAAGGTATCGCATCATCACATAAGAATAAAATCCAGAAATGAGCAATAGTTAGCCATTGTTTCTTGTATGTCAACTGGGTCAGATTGGTCATGGCAGCTTGGTGGGAAAGGGGGCTTTGGCGGTCTATAGTGGGAGTGTTACAAAATGTAGGGCCCATCTGGTGGTATGGTGCTTCTATATTAGGTGTTGGTTGGGGTTCAGTCCATTGGGAAGGCAGAAAATGGTCAAATTGGAGCGGTCCTTGAGCTCCCTCTGCATGCCGCGGCGGTACTGTATGGACGCATTATCTAAGATATGGTGATCCTTATGATCACTGGACGCTTTGGCTGGACTTTTATCTTTCTCCTGCCTTGCTGATCACGATATCTGTACTTATTTTTACCTGTTTTATTTGTTTGTTATTGTAGATCACTATGCTCTGATTTGGAGGATCACTTATTCTGTCCAGTGGCAAGGTTTCCATATGGTTCAATCTGAACTATAAAGGTCATTGAAACTGATGGGCTCCTGCTTTGGCTTATATTCTATAGACCATAGACCTTTTATGCATACTGATGGATGCTCGTGATGAGCTCTATAAGCTACAAGCAACTTGTATTACCCATTAATATTCATCAACTATTTTCCATGCGTCACATCTAGAATCTTCTACCGCATTTATATGGTAGGTTATTGTTTTACACCGAGGACAATATTTCAACAATACAAAAGTATTTTTTTTTTCCTTCCTTCCCCCATTATGATCACCATTGTTGATTATTGTCAATTTTTGTATGCTCATATAGTAACAGCATTTTATGGTCAGTAACAATGGGGGAAACAGTAATTAGTTAGATTACTAGTGCTGGAGGAGGGGAGGACTCTGCCACTGCCAGAGCTTTGGCGCCCCTCCTCCGCCTCAGCTTGCGGCGCCTGGGTGCAGTGCACCCTGTGCACCCGCCCAGGATCGGCCCTGCTCATTGCTCGTACAGCCACAGTGGAGCTACCTGCCCCTCTCTAGGACTGCCTCCATGCCCGCCCGGGAGGCTTTGCCTTGTCTGTTTTCACTGGCTGGGTGAGCGTCCTTTTCGTGTGCAAGCTAACACTGCTGTTCACGATTGTATAGCTCTATCTCTTTATTTGTATGTTATACTGCGGTCCTCCAGGGACACATTATTATAGTTATAGCTTTCATAATGAAAGTGTATTCTTACATACATTCTACTTGGTTGATATTGCAAAAAATTCTCTTTTTTCTCACTTTTAGGCCTTTTCCCAATTCCCCTGAGGAAGCGGGTACGCACAAAACATGTCGGGAATCTCTGGAAACAATTAGTGCCATCTGTCTATATCTGGGGGAATCCACAGAGGAATACCTCCTGTCAGGAAAGGCTTTGCCATAGCACTAATTTTGTTTTCAGGCGCACGCGCACTCGCGGCTGCACATCTGGCGCCAAACGGCCTATTTAAACAGGACTTGGCAAATTTCTGTTTGGCCTACAGCCTTCTGTGTAGTTCCTGCATTCCTGATTCCTGCATTTGACCTCTGATCTTGACCCAGCTTGCTTCCAACCATTCTGTCTGCTACTTGTCCTGACCCCTGGCTTTACCTTGGATACTGCCTCTGCCTGCTGCACCTGTTTATCCCGCATCCATTGCCAACTCTGCTTGTGACCTGACTACGCCGCTGTCTTTTGTACTTGCCTGATCCGTCTGTCTGTTACCGACCCGGCTCGTCTGACCCTGCTTCCGGCTTTTCCAGCCTGCTATGTCTCCTTTGGTCCAGCTCAGCGTCTTCTGGCACCTGCTTCCTGCTGTGCATCCACAGTTGTCTTCAGCCAAGTTAAGCCAGTCTGCCTGCTTCCAGCCATCCTGCTGGCACGGCTGCCACACAGACTTCTGGACTGATTATAGGCGCTCTTACCCCACCGTGCTCCAGCGGCTACTGTCTTTCCACCAGTGGCCCTCGAGCCGGAGATGTACGAGAGGCCTTCCTCCACACGTCAGGCTCACCAACCAGGTACCTCCCCTCTGGGTTGCACATGATATATGTCGGTTTTAAATTTTTTTTTTTATTTATCTTTGATCTTTTCGATGTATTTGATGATTAATCTTTTTTTTTTATTTCTTTGATGTATTTAATGATTCATTTTTTTTTCTGTCAAATGTTTGTTTTACTTTGTATGCAATAAAATTTTGATATTTTTATATACAGTAGTAGGTCTGACTATCTGTCCGGGCACTGTACCATAAAAATCCCTTCCTCTCTGCCCATAATTCTTCATCTTTTTTTATATATATAATCAGGATGTAGGTACTTTCTTATTTAACAAATTTTTGTATAATATAGCCTGTAGCTTGTTCCATTAGTCATACTGCCACTTGCATGGAAGAATTGAGTCCTCTTGCTTTCTCTACAGCAGCAAACTTGATGCAGCTACTTTATCTTTAGGACACTCTCTAGCAGTGGCGGCAGGTGCTCCATGGCCCGGGGCGGCAGACGGACCACACCTTACCCCCCCACGGACCACACCAGACCACACACCCGTCGCCGACTCACTCACTCCTCACCCTGGATATGTGGACAGGCAGCGGCGGCGGCGGCGGCTTCCCCCTCAGTCTTCTGCGTCTCCTCCCCCCTCCTCCATGGTCAATGGCATGGCTTCTCCTTTAGGCCATTCGGGAAATGGGTCTCAGGACCCGCTTCCTGATTGGCCAGGAGGAGGATCCATGTGACAATAGTGAATATTCATTCGCTATTGTCACACAACTGGGTGGGCACTGCGCCCCGGGCCCTTTTTTGAAGCCTATTAGAGCCTCTAACCACATGCTTAAAAAAAAAAAAAAAACCTGATTGGAATCCATGCGTCCAGCGCCCTGCATGTAGATTAGGGGGCCGGACGCATGGATGGGGGGGCAGCGCCACTGTGCCCCCAATGGACGGGCCGCCACTGCTCTCTAGCATCCCCTTTACTGACACCTGTCCACTGACTCATCGACTGAAGGGATGGCCCTCACACGACAGGCCCCATGACACAGATCTGTACTAACCGTAGGCAGAATCAGATCCTTTCCAGTGTATCTCCTCCAGTCAGCTCTGCAGGACCTCTGGGTTCAGCTTCTCTCTGAGAAGGGCTATCTTCATTTTCAGGCCCTCAGGTCAACTACCTGAGGCCACATGGCAGCTTTTACAGAGGAGAGGCATCCACCTCCTCCCTCTGGGACCCCGCTCTCCAGCCAAAGACCCTGAACACATGTGCCCTTGGCATTTATACAGTCACACAGAATGCACCGAGGCACTTTTCTCTGCCCTCACTTGTCAGGTTTCCTCCCACTGTCCAATATGCCTCCCTATTGGACCAGTGTGAAACATTTCAGACAAGCTGAGCTGTACCTGAGCACCATGAGCAAACCCTACCAATGGATCCTGCTCTCTGGTAGGCAAAGAGCAATCTAAATCTACCTGACAATCTCTCTGGTAAGCAGAAAAACACAAAAACTATACTCTCTTCTAGTACCTATCTAGGAGGGTGCTACATGTGTGAAACACATTAACAACAGCTCCAGCAACTCTGTCTTTGTGCTGTTTCACCTGATACACGGAATTATTAATTTGTCATCTCTATAGCTTGGTGTGCCACCAACTTTCTTCACATTACTGTATCGCGGTGGTGAGCCGGGGTGAGCACCTACCATAGGGATTATATCATGTGAGTGACATTCTCCCCTGGAGCGACATAGCCTTTGTCTACTTAAATGCCTGACCCAAGATGGCTGCCAGGGTCACATTAGGCTGCAGCATCCAATTGGATACTTCTTCAGTGACCCAGGAAACCATAGAAGAACTACAGTATGTTCCTCTTAACCTCTTCTCGAACTGCAGTGCCGCTGCGGAAGAGCGACACCTGCAGTGGAGAAAGTAGACTGCACCTGCCTACAAGCAGGCAGACTTGATGGAGCTCTTGGTCTTCTTCCGCCCTTACTCGTCTATATTTAGGCTAGAAGACACCAAAGACCTAAAGAATCCAACGGTGGTCATGTTATTTATTTGGTACCTTATTATTTAGTTTTAGGTTAGTTATGAAATATTAACTGTTTAATTTGCTAAATTTTTTTTCACCCTGAAAGAGAAACAAATAATGAGCTAGTGTGCATCGCATACTAGCTCATTATGAAATACTTACCTTAGAACGAGCCCCCGCCGTGCCGCCCGCTTAACTCTATGACGGGCGACATCTTCCGGTATCGCGGCATCCGGCCATCTGAATGTCCGGAGCTGCGGTGACGTCACTCCCGATCACGCGCGCGGGAGCCGACGGTCACGGCATGGGGCTCTGAAGGAATGGCACGAGCGCCCGCTCCTTCAGAGCGCATGCGCCAGTGACGTCACTGGCTGCATGTAAGGTAAATATCTCCTAAACGGTACATGTTTAGGAGATATTTACAGTACCTATTGGTAAGTCTTATCATAGGCTTACCTATAGGTACAAGTTGCAGAGGAGGGTTTACTTCCTCTTTAAAAAAAATGGCTGCTGTGGCCATTTAAAATCCATGTTGGGTGCTCCAAGTATTTATTGGGGTTCAATGGGGGGGGGGGGGGGGGCAAAATGGATGACTCCAGCAGTCACGACAGGTTTTTATCTAGAACAAGCTGAGAATTCCCCTTTGTCTCCAGAAAAATAACTTGTTGGGTTTTTCTTAGAAAGCGGAACCATAAATTAGCAAAAGAGAGCAAATTGTTCTGTTTGATATTTGAGCTGTGTGCTTTTCTAGGAAGCTCTCTGAGGTCTGTGATGTGGTTGTTGTTTGTGGCTGACTGTTGTTTTAGAAAAGGGACACTTGAAATCCATCTGGGCTTTAAGTGGAGGGGGGCTACAGAACTTTTAATGTTTCAGATCTCCGTGTCATCCTTTTTTTGTACATAAATTAAATCACTTTCTTCTGGATTGTGTGAATTCTATGTACTGTATATACTGTATGTACGCAGCCATGGCCTTGTTCACCAATGAGAAGGGCTATCTTCACCAGCATAAGATGCACGGTTGTTCTGCAGTGGCGTCACCAGTGCCAGACACCCTGGGCACGCGCCCCGCATCTCCTAAACACTACCCGGGTGCCGGCTCAGTAATTCCACTGGTGCAATATAAATGCATATTGTGAGTTTGTTGAACTACTAGAGCAGCCAGAATCTCTCCTTGCTGAATACCTGTGTCGCGCTACCCCCTGCAGGAGCTGCTGGTTACTGATTCCCTCTATTCCTGCACAGCCAGGCAACACTTCCAACTTGCATCCCTACACAAGAAATCAGTCCATAGGATTGTTTTTGTTGTTTTATTGGGAATAAAACTCGGATAGGGTATAAGGGAGTATGGGATGCCCAACTTGACTTGCAGAACAACAGATGAGGTCAAACTTCCTCCTCTATGTACATGTAGCGCACCCCTTTCAGGAGCCGCAAATATACTGGGATCTCCCACCCTGCACAGCCAGGGACAACAAATCTTCACAGTCACCTCATAGTTGGGTAACAGTTCAGTACCTTGTTTTTTTTTTTTGTTTGTAGCACCCTCTATTGCTAGAATTGTAGATAGGTTTTGTTGTAGTGTAGGTACATTTATTTAGGCTTGGTTGGCAGCCAGGCCTGTCTCTGTTTCCTAGGTTGGGCAGAGATCCAGGGAGAGCTGGAAGACTCACAGGCAGCATTACTGAGACCTCCCCTTATTTCTAGATTGTGCTGGAACCTTCTAGAAAATTGGAAGGGGAGGTAAGGTGGAGCTGCCTGGAGTATTTTGAGGGCCCTGACCAATCCCCAATGGCAGACTGGCAACTTTCGGCCCAGGGGGCAAGTACAAACCAGAGGCCCATGGTGCAGCGACTCGGCCCCCCTCCCACTCTCCCTTAACCCCGATTCCAAGCTGAAGTCCTGCTCCAGATACTCTCTACTTAACAACTGAATCCGGGTTTCCGACCTGGCCAGCAGGGGGTGTTTGGGGGAGCTGGAACAGCTTGGTTGGGGCTGGTCGGGGGGCCGGGGGAGAAGAGTCTCCAGTGGGCCATGAAACTGACCTCTGCTCAGACACAATTTAAACCATCCATGCTGTGCTCTGTCCTTGTCTTCATCCCGCACTCAGTAGGTCAGCAGTGGGGACTTTTTACTTCTGTTCACCAGGAATCCTTTAGGCATGTCTGTGGCAGAAGCAATGCAGCCTTTTTACGGGGCATCAGAGGGGCCCAGGGGGCAATTGCCCCCCTGCCCCAGTTCTCCCCTGCCAATCCCCAACTTAGGTTGGCTGGGGGCAAGCTGCGTCAAATACTCTGGGTCAGCACAGCTGGGGAGGAGATGTTCAGATGGAAGTTGGAGATGGAGTGTTAGGTTATAGGTGGCCTTGTAGGTAGCTTCCCCCCCCCCCCCAGTCAGGGGGGGGGGGTGACCTTGGGCCTGGGCTTGGGTGCAGACAGAACAATCACAAAACAGACAAAGGTGTCCTGGACAGGAGGCATGGGAGCAAGGAGAGGACAGTGGGAGAACACTGTCAGGCAAGTCTCCAGGAGTCAGGAGGGCTGGGTGGCATGCCTGAGAGGACAGGGATGGAGCAGTCTGGGATAAGTACAAAGCAAATAAGGACTGTGGTGGCACGGGCAGTGGAAAGGGGCAGCTGCAGCCAGAAGGGCTAGCAGTGCCCGAAGAGGTGGTACTGGGAGCAGTAGCCACATGTAGCACAGCTAGGACTAGGACTAAGGACTACCAATTTTTTGCTACACCATAGGGGCCCATGGTCCCTGCCTGCAAAGGGCATTTGCTTTGGGTCTGACTGAGTCAGTGTAAGATCCTCACATCAGTGCTAGCTGGTTCTGGGAGTGATAAACTGCAATCAAGTGTATGTGCTGGAGGTTGAGAAGAAGAGATTGTATATACCATAGTGTATATAGTTAAGTCCTTACCAGCAATTTCCTTCAATTAAGTGGGCATCCCATATGCACCCTTCCCCATCCAAGTTCAATTCCCCTAAATAAAAAAATAAAAAAATACAAGGCTGTAGGGATTGTCTTGTCTCTGAGTGACTGGGAATTTGTGTGTCTGGCTGTACAGGGTGGGAGACAACCACATTCACCGGCGGCCCCTATGGGGGTAGAGCTACATGTTTTATTGAGGGTAGTAAACTTGGATAGGGATAAGGGGTATTATGGGATGCCCACTTGACCTCAAACAATCATCAGGGACAACTTTTCCTATGTACAGTCTATATACACTCCACTGCTTCCTCCAGCATTCAATTGCTTGCAGAACTCCAACTATTTTACCTTGTTGAAATTTGGTAGCTAAGGCCCATTACAGACAAGGACTTCCACTTTTACTTCACTACATTTTTTCGATGATTTCAATACTTCTACTCCGATATTTTTTTTTGTGCTGCATAGTTACTCGTTACTATTATAAAAATTACCACTGCCAGAACAGTAGATGGCAGGTTTCATGAAGCTCAAAACATGTGTATTATCAGCGCATACGAAAATAAAAGCTACTGTATGTATAAATAAAAGCTGCATTTGAAATAATAAAAAACAATATGATGTTCAAACTTTTGACTTCTTTCTTTAATAACTACATAACACAGTACTTGTACTTTTACTTTCAGTACTTGAGTAGCAAATTTTTTTAAAAAACTACTTGCAATACTTAAGTACAAAAAATGTTGAATACTTTAGTACTTCTACTCAAGTCACTTTTTGATCGAGCACTTCCACTTCTACTCAAGTATGGGTTTCGAGTACTTTATACAACTCTGGTTACCACCAGAGATGTATAGTAACGAAGTAGAACTACTTAAGTACTGTACTTAAGTACCGAAATGCGGTATCTGTACTTTCCTAGAGTAGAATTTTTTTCTCCTACTTCTACTTTTACTTCACTACATTTTTTCGATGATTTCGATACTTCTACTCAAGTATTTTTTTTTTGTGCTGCATAGTTACTCGTTACTTTTAAAAAAATTACCACTGCCAGAACAGTAGATGGCAGGTTGCATAAAGCTCAAAAAAATGTGTATAATGTAATTTGTAAATCAGCGCATACGAAAATAAAGGCTGTGTATAATAAAAGCTGCTATACCAAATCTTTCCGATAAAAAGAAAATATGAAACAAACAAATAAATGGTGCTACAGCGCTTAAAGTGCATCAAGAAACTACTAACAAACACAGGTTAATCATTTGAATAAATCATTTGAAATAATAAAAAACAATATGATGTTCAAACTTTTGACTTCTTTCTTTAATAACTACATAACACAGTACTTGTACTTCTACTTTCAGTACTTGAGTAGAAATTTTTTTTCAAAACTACTGGTACTTTTTACTTTTAGTACTTAAGTAGCAAATTTTTTGAAAAAACTACTTGTAATACTTAAGTAAAAAAAATGTTGAATACTTTAGTACTTCTACTTAAGTAACTTTTTCTGTGAGCACTTCCACTTCTACTCAAGTCACTTTTTGATCGAGCACTTGTACTTTTACTCAAGTAGAAATTTCGAGTACTTTATACAAGTCTGGTTACCACACATTATTCTGGGACAAAGCCACCTAATGGCAGACTAGCTAACTTCTCTTGCTTACAAACAAATGTAACAACATGTTACATAAGCCCCCGTTCACACTAAGGCGACCTGTGAGGCGACCTGGTCGCCTCACAGGTCGCCGTAGGTCGCCTTCCATAGGGAAGCTGTGGACCCGTTCTAATAGGAGCGACACAAGTCACTCCGACTTAGAAAAAGGGTCCGGAGCTTCTTTGGGGCAACCCGGAGGCGACCGCCATAGACTTCAATGTTATGAAGTCCGTGGCGGCCGCTCCGAGGTCGCGGCGCGCTGCTCGCACCGCAATCTCGGAGGTCGTCCCCCGAAGTCGGATCGCCCCTATGTGAACGGGGCCTAAATGTAAAACTCCTTCCAAGGATTTAACTAAGCTTGGTGTGCGCTACATTATCAGAGCAGATAGATTTATTTGAGATCTATCTGTGCCACCAGCACCAGTTTCTATTTCAAAGTGAATCAGAAACTGGTGCAGGTTCTGCATGTAATTAAAAGGGATTTGAGCAGTTTTCAAACTGCTGCAGATTCCAACCAGGTCAAATTTTTCTACAGACAGCTCACATCCCTCTCTCTGCCCGTGCAGTGATTTCACTACACAAGCAGAACCTGCAGGGTTAGCATCTCTCTCTCTTCCCTCCGGCTTTTAGCTGAGCAGGAAAGGAGAAGAGAGTCGGGAGGTACACAGAGGACTCTAGAGCAGTGTTCATTTTTTCGACTAAAATATTCTTGTCGACTAAAATAACCACTTCTGGACCGGAAGGATTTGCCCCTTTAATGACCAGGCCATTTTTTGTGATTCGGCACTGTGCTACTTTAATGGAAAATTGCGCGGTCGTACAATGCAGTACTCAAACAAAAAATGTATGTCCTTTTTTTCCCCACAAGTAGAGCTTTCTTTTGGTGGTATTTGATCACCTGTGCGATTTTTATTTTTTACGCTATAAACAAAAAATGCGACAATACTGGAAAAAAAAACTATATTTTTTCACTTTCTGCTTTATAACAATACCAAAAAAAAAAAATTTAAAAATCAAAATTTTTCATCATTTAAGGTAAATTTGTTTTCTGTTACATCTTTTTGGTAAATAAAATTGCAATAAGCGTATTTTGATTGGTTTGCGCAAAAGTTATCGCGTCTACAAACTACGGGAAAGATTTACAGTATGTCATTTTTATTTATTTATTTCAGGTACTTATATAGCGCGGTCAATTTACGCAGTGCTTTAAATATACATTACACATTCACATCAGTCCCTGCCCTCAAGGAGCTTACAATCTAAGGTCCCTAACTCACATTCATACACAGTAGGTCCAATTCTTTTTTTTTTTTTTTTTTTTAATACAGGATCCAATTAACCTACTAGCATTTATTTGTTTTTTTTACTAGTAATGGCGGCAAACAGTGATTTTTAGCGGGAATGCGACATTGCGACGGACAGATCGGTCCCCTAACTGACATTTTTTTCCCTTTTGGGAGGACCAGTGACATTACTACAGTAATCAGTGCTAAAAATATGCACTGTTACTGTAATAATGACATTGGCAGGGAAGGGGTTAACCTAGGGGTGATCAAAGGGTTAAGTGTGAGCCTAGGGGGTGTTTTCTAACTGTATGGGGGATGGGCTTGTGAAATGATCATAGAGACCTGTGATCCTATATACTGTAGAAGGAGGCACTCTGTGATCATTTCAGAGAGAAGAATGGTTAGCTGTATTTACAACAGCTGACCGTCCTTCTCCCTCAGCGGGGAACAATTGCGGGTGCCCAGCAGCAATCGCGGCGGCCGGCCCTGTGCATCAGCATCCCCGTTGCCTAGTGGGGGTGGAACCACACCACCGGCGGCACGTGCTCGCCCCCCAGCACCGCGCGTGCGACCGACATAGGGCTACGTCGGTTTGCGCAGGAGAGGCAGCCTGCTGCAGTAAATGTGCGGCGGGCGGTTAACACTATTTTAGTCGACTAAAATATAACTAAAACTGAAACAGTTCAGATGACTAAAATATGACTAAAACTAAAATGGCATTTTAGTCAAAAGACTATGACTAAAACTGAATTCAAAATTGACATAAAAATTAACACTCCTCTGCTGGCCATTTCTAAATCGGCAACACAATTCCATCCAGAGGCGGTAAAAATAGCAAAATAAAGTTTAAACGTATCGCACCATCGCATAAGTAGGGGCATCTACTAAGCCGCTGAAAGAGAAAAAAATAAGAAAAAGGCTTTTCTTATATATTTTCTTAATATTTAATGTTGGTAAAATACAGTATCTCACCAAAGTAAGTACACCCCTCACATTTCTGTAAATATTTTATTCTATCTTTTCATGTGACAACACTGAAGAAATGACACTTTGCTACAATGTAAAGTAGTGAGTGTACAGCTTGTATAACAGTGTAAATTTGCTGTCCCCTCAAAATAACTCAACACACAGCCATTAATGTCTAAACCACTGGCAACAAAAGTGAGTACACCCCTAAGTGAAAATGTCCAAATTGGGCCCAAAGTGTCAATATTTTGTGTGGCCACCATTATTTTCCAGCACTGTCTTGGGCATGGAGTTCACCAGAGCTTCACAGGTTGCCACTGGAGTCCTCTTCCACTCCTCTATGACGACATCACAGAGCTGGTGGATGTTAGAGACCTTGCCCATATATTATTACTATTTTATTTGTACATTTTCTCATTGGCGGAAAAAATTGCGTAAAAATGTGCAAGTGGGCTCAAAAACATCCAAATGTTGCATTTCCATTAATTTCTATCGGTGAAAAGACGCACCAAAAACGCTAAAATCTGCCCAATTAGAGTTATAAAAAAGCTCTGGAACTTTTTTGAGCTTCAGATGACTTGTAGTGGAGATGTGAACCGTCTCCATAGAGAATAATAAATTTTTTCTCCTCCAGCATTTTGGAGCTTTGAGCTACAAGCCACAAAACGCTGAGGTGTCAATGGGGGCCTATCTGGCACTTTTGCTGAACGGTTTGGTCAGTGTAAAGAACATTGAAAAACAACAGACTTAGGCTCGGGTTCACATTGCTGTGACTTGGGCTCTGACTTGAGACCCCAAGTTGCACGACATTTGAAGTCCTATGTTAGTCAATGAGAGCGGCTTCATTATCACTACTGACGTAGCTCTGTCTTTAGAAAAGGTTCTTGTACTACTTCAAGGTGACTTCTATCTGACTCGTGCCCATAGCAGTCGTGGCTGGTGCTAAGTAATCCGGGGGGCCTTAAACCAATGCGCACCCCCCTGCCCCCCCCGTCCCCGTCGGTCGGTCCGTCTGTCTGTCCGACCGTCGGTCAGTCAGTCAGCAGGCGACACGTTCCTCCCCACCCCACGATCTGCCTCCTTACCTCCTTCTTTCTGCTGTCCGAGCCGGGGAGTGCTGGATGGCTGAGCCGTGAGCCGCTGTCCATCTCCTCCAGCCGTGTCTCTTCTGCCTCTTCCTGGCCACTGGTCACTAAGATCGCTTCTCCTTTTTGGCCAATCGGGAAAGGGGTTTCACAACCCTCTTCCTGATTGGCTGGGAGGAGAGTCAGTGTGACAATAGCGAATATTAATTTGCTATTATTACACAATGGGTGGGCTCGAGGCGCAGTGCTCTGCGCCCCGAGCCCACCATTTTTTTGAAGCCTATTAGAGCCTCTGGCTCTAATCACATGCTTCAAAAAAAATATCCCCCATTGGAATCCATGCATCCGGCACCCTGCATGTAGATTAGGGGGCCGGACACATGGATAAGGGGGGGGTGGCGGCGCCCCTGCGCCTCTAATGGACGAGCCGCCCCTGGCTCATAGACTTTAATTGAAGTTGCCTCCAAGTTGGATCCTCATCCATATTGATGTGATTCTGATCCAACATTACAGGAAGATTACCCAGGCATTCCCTGAAGTTGCTTCAAAATTACTTCAAGTCGCGCTCACTTTGCACTGAAGTTTCCCAGACCGTTTTTTGCGATATGGCACTACGTTACTTTAACTGACAATTATGTGGTCGTGCGACGCTGTACCCAAATAAAATTGATGTTTCCCCCCCACAAATAGAGCTTTCTTTTGGTGGTATTTGATCACATCACCTCTGCGATTTTTATTTACAAACAAAAAAAGAGCGACAATTCTGAAAAAAAAAAAAAAAAACAATATTTTTTACTTTCTAACATTCCCAATAATAAAAAAAAAAATTAATAAATCAAATTTTTTTCATAATTTTAGGCCAATATGTATTCTACATTTTTTTGGTAAAAAAATTCCCAATAAGTGTATATTGATTGGTTTGCGCAAAAGTTATCGTGTCTACAAACCATGGGAAAGATTTATGTAATTTTTATGTATTTTTTTTTTTACTAGTAATGGTGGCAATCAGCAATTTTTAGCGGGACTGCAACATTGCAGCAAACAAATCTGACACTTTCATGACACTTTTTGGGGACCAGTGACACCAATAGATAGATCTATCTATCTATCTATCTATCTATCTATCTATCTATCTATCTATCTATCTATCTATCTATCTATCTATCTATCTATCTATCTATCTATCTATCTATCTATCTATCTATCTATCTATCTATCTATCTATCTATCTATCTATCTAGCCATTATGTTTCTATATATCTATCCAGGGCCATCTTTAAGGTGGGCTAAAGGGGGCAGCTGCCCAGGGCCCAGTCGTTGTTGAGGGACCCAAAGCAACTGCCCCTTGAGCTCCTTGTCATGGGGAGTCCTGGATCAGTGGCTGCAGGAGCAGGGAGAAGCTAGAGCCTGGGAGGGAGAAGAGCTCCCTGACCACCAGATAGGTGAGAAGCAGCTGGATTACTCCAACCTCCGCTCCACTCCCAGCTCTGACTGCGGCGTGAAGGAGAGGCTGATCAGGGGCCCCTGAGGACCGGCTGGAGGCGAAGGCAGGGACTGCAACCCAGGACAGTCTGTGGTCTATAACATGGATGTGGATCCGCTGGAAGGAGCAGAGCACCCCAATCCTCACCCAGAAGGAAGAAGTGCTGCTGGCCATCCTGAACGTCCTATGGAAAGTACTGGGCATCATACACACCTACCCACAGACATGAACTGCAGACAGGGCTAGGGGTCTCTCTCTCTCACCCCTCATTCTCTCTCTCAACCCCCTCACCTCTCCATTCTCTCTTATCCCCCTCTCTCTCACCCCCCCTCTCTCTTTCTCGTCCCAACATCTCACCTCCAATCCCCTCTCTCTCTCTTTCACCCCCCTCTCTTTAACCCCCCTCTCTCTCACCTCCAGTCCCTCCACTCTATCTCTTACACCCCTCTCTCTCTCTCACACCCTCTCTCTCATCCTCTCCTCTCTCTCATTCCCTCCTCCCTCTCTCCCCCCACTCTCTCTCAACCCAACCTCTCACCACTCTCTCACTCCCCCTCTCATCTCCAATCCCCCCTCTCTCTATTTCATCCCCCTCTCTTTAACCCCCCCTCTCATCTCCAATCCCCCCTTCCATATCTCACCCTCCTCTCTCTCTCTCTTATCTCCCCTCATCCCTCTCTTACCCTTCTCTCTTGCACCCATCTCTCTCTCTCATCCCCCCTCACCCCTCTCTTACCCTCTCTCTCTCTCTCTCTCTCTCTCTCTCACTCCTTCTCTCCCCCCTCCCCCTGCTCACCTCCTCTGTCTCTCATTGCCTTCTTTCTCTCACTTACCTCTTTCACCCCCCCTTTTTTCTTTATCACCCACCCTCTCTCTCCCCCCTTCTCCCCCCCCCCACCCCCTCTCTCTCTCTCTCTCTTTAACTCTCTGTTTCTTTCACACATCCCTCTCTCTTTCTTACCATTGCTCTCTCTCAGCCACCCCTCTCTCTCATCCCTTGCCGTCTCTCTCTCAGTCCCTCTCTCTCGCTCAGTCCTGTTCTCTCTCTCTTAGTCCCTCTCTCTCGCTCAGTCCCTCTCTCTCTCTCAGTCCCTCTCTCTTGCTCAGTCCCTCTCTCTCGCTCAGTCCCTCTCTCTCTCTCAGTCCCTCTCTCTCGCTCAGTCCCTCTCTCTCGCTCAGTCCCTCTCTCTCTCTCAGTCCCTCTCTCTCGCTCAGTCCCTCTCTCTCTCTCACACCCCCATCACTCACCCCCTCTCTCTCATCCCCCTCTTTCTTGCTCTCTAACCCCCCTCACCCTGTTTTTCTTTCACCCCCTCTATCTCTAACCCTCTCTCTCTTTCAAATACCCTTATTTCTCTCTCTCCCACTCTCTCTCCCCCATCTTTATTTCATCCATCCTCTCTCTCTTTTACACCCCCCCCCCCCAAGCACTGCTACAGATCCCATCCTCCAAACCACTGCCACTCATCCTATTCCCACTAGCCCTGTAATCAGTTATCCCCCCTCCAGCACTGCAACTGATCCCATCCTCCCAAGACTGCCACTGATCACACCCTCCCTTCCCCCCAACATTGCCACTGATACCATTCCACCCCCCCCCCCCCCCTTTCACCACCACCACAACTGCAACTGATCACACACACCCTAGCCCCAGCAACCATTGAGTGAGCGGTAATGATGTGCTGTAACCCCTAGCAACCATTCTATCTATCTATCTATCTATCTATCTATCTATCTATCTATCTATCTATCTATCTATCTATCTATCTATCTTTTCCTCCGGGTATTCTGGTTTCCTCCCACACGCCTCACCATGCTTTAAGTTATTTATCCTGTCTAAGTTTGTCCTAATATGTATTCACGTGACTTAGAGTGACCTTAGAGTGTGATCTCCTGGAGGTCAGGGACTGATATGAATGTACAATATCAGCCATAACATTATGACTACTGACAGGTAAAGGGAATATCTTGTTTTAATGGCATCTGAAAATTGGTGGGATACATTAGGCAGCAAGTGAACATGTTATCCTTGATGTGGTGAAAGCAGAAAAAAATTGGCAATGCAGTTTGTTGTGAATGGGGCTGTGAAGCCCATGGTGAGCCGTGTCCACAGCATTACGTTTCTACAATGGTCACATGAACATCAGAAGTGGACTACGGAGCAAGGGAAGAAGGTGGCCTGGTCTGATGAATCATGTTCTCTTTTACATCATGTGGATGGCCGGGTGCGTCACTTACCAGGGGAAGAGATGGCACCAGGATGCGGTATCAGAAGGCAAGTCGGCGGAGGCGGTGCGATGCTTTGGGCAATATTCTGCTGGGAAACCTTGGCTCCTGCCATTCATCTGGATGTTACTTTGGTGTCCATGCCTCAATGGGTCAGGGCTGTTTTAGCAAAAGGGGGGCCATCCTCAATATTAGGTGGGTGGTGATAATGTTATAAATACAATAATAAAATGTCTGCGCTGTGTGTTAGAATTAGGCAGCTAACACTAGAATGGTGTACCCAACCAACATAAAGTAATACAAGAATAAAACCAGTGTAGCGCACTAGATAAGTACAAATAAATGCTCATGTAAAGTCCAAGCAATCAGGTGTCCGAAGCAAAGATCTTAAATGTGATTATAATCCCTTCAAGGTGCAGTAATGTATATCACTCGTGAGTCACCGCCATCACCAGATAAGTTGGACACTCACCAGATGGTATGGCTACCATTACAGTAGCTGGAATGCCTTAAACGTACATGACCTGGATATCGGATGGAAGAGAGACCTCCGCTGAATCACCACACCAGTATCCAACTGGGAAATGAAGCAGCTCAGCCAGAGGGGTAATTGAATAACCCCTGTGACCACGTCCATTGGGATGAAATGCCTCAGTGTGACTATTTGGCACTGATGTCCCCGCTGCTGTGCCATTCCAGGAGTGTTATGTGACTTGCTTTTGTTTTCTACTGGTTTCATGGTTGTTTTTTTAACCACTTTACCACCGGAGGATTTTGCTGTCTTACGTCTGGGCCACTTTTTGCGATTCGGCGCTGTGCGACTTTAACTGACAATTGCGCGGACGTGCGACGACGTACCCAAACGAAATTTATGTCCTTTTTTTCCCCACAAACAGAGATTTCTTTTGGTGGTATTTGATCACCTGTGCGCTTTTTACTTTTTGCGCTATAAACAAAAAAAGAGCGTTTATTTTGAAAAAATAACAATATTTTTAACATTTTTTTATATGAAATTCCCCCCCCAAAAAATGTAAAAATCTAATTTTTTTTAAATTTTTGGCCAATTTGTTTTCTGCTACCTATGTTTGGTAAAAAAAAATCACGATAAGCGTATTTTGATTGGTTTGCGCAAAAGTTATTGCGTTTACTAACTAAGGGAAAGATTTCTGTCATTTTTGGTGTTTTTTTTTTTAACGCGTAATAGCGGCGATCTGCGATTTTTATTGCGGGACTGCGACATTGTGGCGGACAGATCGGACCCTTGACTGACATTTTTGACACTTTTGGGGTTACCAGTGACATTACTGCAGTAATCAGTGCTAAAAATATGCACTGTTACTGTAAAAATGACACTGGCAGGGAAGGGGTTAATTTTATTGGAGAGGGAGGGGTTAATGTATGCCTGGTGCTTACTGACGTGTGGGGGGGGGGGAGGGGACTATGTGACAGAAGGACAGATCGGATGTTCAGCTATGCTGAACACTCCGATCTGTCAGTCCCTGTCACTTAGGAGATCCGCCCGCTCTGTTTACACAGGCGGGCGGATCTCCTCACTCGATTCCCCGACGATCGGGGAAGAGCAGCGGCGATCGCCGCTGCTCCTCCCCTGGCCCGACTCCCGCTGTGACTGAAAACAGTGGGAGCGCGCCTCCGGCGGCGCGCAAGCGCCGCCTACAGGGGGAGGAGTCCAGCGACGTAGGTCTACGTCGCTGGATGGGAACGAGCCACTGTGCCGCAGTAGCAGCACAGTGGCTGGAGTTAAAGTGGTTAAAAACATACTACACCATGAATGTACCTTCTGGCTCTGGCTGAGCTGCTTCATTTCCCAGTTGGATACTGGTGTGGTGATTCAGCCGAGGTCTCTCTTCCATCCGATATCCAGGGCATGTACGTTTAAGGCATTCCAGCTACTGTAATGGTAGCCAAACCATCTGGTGAGTGTCCAGCTTATCTGGTGATGGCGGTGACTCATGAGTGATATATATTACTGCACCTTGAAGTGATTATTGTCGCATATACTACTGTACCTTGGAGTGATAATTATCACATTTAAGATCTGATTGCTTGGACTTTATACACACCTCCCAACTTTTTGAGATGAGAACGAGGGACACCTATTAGTAAAAGAATGTAGGCATAGGACACACCCCCTGTGACGCCCCCTTAAAGGAGAATTATACAAAAAAATTATTGGTTAAATTAGTGATCGACTGATATCGGTTTTTGGTTGCCGATACCGATATTTTGGCCAATGTATAATATCGGTATCGGCCGATATGCACCGATATTTTCGGACATTTAAACTTTTTTTTTTTTTTTTGACAGGTACTCTTGTGGAGGGATCTGGGGGTCCAAAATACCCCAAACCCCTCCTCTGCATTTAAAAGCATTCAAAACGCAGAGTTTGGCTGGTTTGAATGCTGTCTTTTAAATCTGGCGCCAGTACCCAGAACCCAGAAGGGCTTCTGAGCCGCATCGATTGTCATTACAAGACAGCCGATCGTCAGCTATGGACGCCGGTACCGGGGTGATCCCTCTAGCTGCAGGAATCACTCCGGTACAAGCACTTTCCTGGAATATCGGCAATATCGGTAAGCTCCGGGGCCGATTCCGATATATCGGGGAAAGTTCATATCGGCCCTCCATATATCGGCTTTGCCGATAATCTGTCAATCCCTAGGTTAAACCCACAAGTGCCTTTTTTCCTCCAATACTATTCCTTTATATTGGCTTTTGAAATTTACAAAGCAATTTAGAAATTGGAGGAAAGGTTTAGCACTGGGAAGCACTTTTTGAAAAATAAATAGTTAATTTTATATACAACTATATAGATCAGAGCAAAATGAGGGACAAATGAGGAGAAAAGAGGGACAGAGGGACTTTCTTCCAAATCAGGGACAGTTGGGAGCTATGCAAGTTGCATGATAAGTCATCAGCGTGAACCTTATAAAGGGCCCGTGATGGGAATAAAGGGCCCCCTGGATCAATAGGAAGGGCCCAAGGCCCGGGGGAAAAGCCCCAGGCTCGAAGGGAAGGGCCCCAGGATCAGAGGGAAGGGTCCTGGGTCCAGAAGAAATAGCCCTGGGACTGATGGAATGGGCCCTGGGACCACTGGTAAGGGCCTTTAATGATTTTTTGCACCAGGGCCCTGAAGGGTCCAGTTACACCTCTAATGTTTACTAAGGGAAGCCAGGTGTAACTCCTTGGGGCTTCACAGCCAGCTTCCCATGGTACATTCACATTTGCTGCGCTGTATGAAAGGTCCCGCTGCCTCCTCAGGGACAATCCCTTGAAATCAGGGACAGTTGGGAGCTATGTTTTTATGAGCATTTCGTTGGTCATAATGTTATGGCCGATCGGTGTATAAAATACTAAATGTAAATTGTCTGCACTATATAAATACCTGCAATGAATATATCTATCTGTCAATTCATCTCACATACCTTTCTCTCCCTCCGTTTTCCATCTCTTTTCCTGCGGGGGGCGCTGTGTCCCACCATTTGAACAGACTGATGTTTGCCCTGATGTAACAGATGTTGGTAGAGGTTACTCTCGGTCATTTTTCTTCTTGCACATCTGGCAGTTTTTTTTTTTTGGGGGGGGGGTTTCTACTCTGACATTTGCAGCCTGAGTTTGGCATTTCTGGACCGGCCTCCCTTCCAGCCGGACAGCTGATGTTGTTGCTGAGCAGAATCTTCCGTCAGCTGGGACCGTCCTCTGCACGACACTCTGTAATTGTCACAATTAAATCACTTTAATTTCCGCTATGTTTGAAGTCATCCGTACGGCCCGCTTCCCATCCTCCAGAACCCGATCCAAAAACCGCCATCCTGTCTGCATTATGCCGCCGGATCTCGCTGCCCTTTTCCATAATGTTATACAACTTCCCAAAATACCTCTTTTTTTTTATGTAAGGAAGGAAAACATTTATTCTGCAGATTGGAATAATCAGACCCTGATGTATGCAGAACAGAACATGAGCCCATTAAAGTACATATTGCCCTGAAATAGGTGATGCTCTGTGCAATAAAACTGCCATTTTTTCCCCCATAAAATTCAGTTTGCCCCTTTTATTTTCCTTTTTTCTCCCCATTATTTGATTTCCTGCAGCCTCTTTCAACCATTTCCTGTCTACATGACAACACAGAAGCACTTTTGGGAGACAGGGACAGCATTGTTACTTTATAACAGAAGCAAAGATTACAGGCTATGACAGCACAGTGATGATGTCACCTTGTATTTTTACAAGGTGATTTATATCCTTTGTGGCAATTGAGAAATATATCTAACCTGTTGCCGACTGCCCGCCGACGATTTACTGCGGCAGTGCGGCCCTCCTGCGCGAAACGACGTAGACCTACGTCCGTCGTGTGCCTGCAGCTAGGGGGCGCGCTCCCGCCCCTACTCGGCTGCAGGGACTCCGATGCACCGGGATGGCAGCTCTGATTGCCGCCTGACACCCGCGATTGCTCCCCGCTGACAGAGAAGAACGGTCAGCTGTTGTAAACACAGCTGACCGTTCTTCTCCCTGGAATGATCACAGAGCTCCTGTGATCCTTCTATATAGGATCACAGGTCTCTATGATCATTTCACAAGCCTCGCCCCCCCACAGTTAGAATCACTCCCCTAGGCTTACATTTAACCCCTTGATCACCCATAGTGTTAACTCCTTCCCTGCCAGTGTCATTATTACAGTAACAGTGCATATTTTTAGCACTCATTACTGTAGTAATGTCACTGGTCCCCCCAAAAGTGTCAAAAATATCAGTTAGGGGTCCGATCTGTCCGCCGCAATGTCGCAGTCCTGCTAAAAATTGCAGATCGCCGCCATTACTAGTAAAAAAATAAAAAACAATAAAATTGACATAAATATTTCCCGTAGTTAGTAGATGCGATAACTTTTGCGCAAACCAATCAAAATACGCTTTTTGCGATTTTTTATTTTACCAAAAATATGTAGCAGAAAACAAATTGGTCCTAAAATGTTAAAAAATTTTGATTTTTACATTTTTTTTTTGGGGGGGGGGGGGGGGGGATGTTATAGAGCAGAATGTGAAAATTATTGTTTTTTTTTCAGAATTGTGGCTCTTTTTTTTGTTTATAGCATAAAAAATAAAAATCGCAGAGGTGATCAAATACCTCCAAAAGAAGACTCTATTTGTGGGGAAAAAAAAGAAAAACAATTTTATTTAGGTACAGCATCGCACAACCGCGCAATTGTCCCTAAAAGTAACGCAGTGCCGTATCGCAAAATATGGCCTGGTCATTAAAGCGGTAGTATCCCGCTTTTTTCCACTTTTAACTACAGGTAAGCCCATAATAAGGCTTACCTGTAGGTGCAATTAATATCTTTGCACTGCATGCAGCCGCTCATGCAAGCGGCGCATGCGCTCTGATGGTCCGGCGGACCTTCAGCTTTCCTTGCCGGGAGCTTGCCGGAAAATGACTCCCGCGCGGCCAATCAGAGCGCCGGAGCCGCCGAACCCGGAAGAGACGCCGAGGGATCATGTCAGCTCCAACAGCGGTGTCCCGGGTTCCGTGTCGGGGCTTCGCTCTAAGGTAAGTAATGCATAATGAGCTAGTATGCGATGCATACTAGCTCATTATGCCTTTGTCTTGCAGGGTTTTTTTTTTTAGGTTTACAACCGCTTTGAGGGGGAAAATCTTCCGGTCCAGAAGTGGTTAAACAAAGGTTTTTGTTCTGGGGGGTTTAGCTTTAATAATGCTGTTGGTGGTTGGCTGCCTTTCTCTCTGTCATTTTAGCAGGGCTCCTGCATTGTCAACCTGCCCCAAGGTCTACATGGACTCAGGATAGTCAATAACCAGAGAAATATACACTGTATTACCAAAAGTATTGGGACGCCTGCCTTTACACGCACGTGAACATGATCCCGAACACGCCTGAGCCCATCTCTACTGGCATGCACCATCGCCATTCTCTTCCAGTTTAACCTCTTAAAGACCAACCCCCGCAGATATACTGTGGCAGGCTGGCTCTCCTGCGCAAACCGCCGTACCCGTAGGGCGGCTCGTTGGAGCAGGTCGCGGGTTCGCGCGTGCGCTGCCGGCGGCACGTTCACGCGCCCACTCTCTAGCCCCGGCAGCTAAGCAATGGGTCCGGTGGTCAGAACCCAGCAATCACTGCAGGGACTGACAGAAGGCGGTGTGCCGCTGTAAACACGGCACACTGCTCATCTGTCACTGATTGAAACAGTGCTCCTGTGTTCCTGTTATTTCGGAAAACACAGGAGCCCTGTTTCCATCCACCAAGTCTTGCCCCCACAAAGTTAAAATCACTCCCTAGGTACACGCTAACCACGCCCCTGACAACGCCATCGCTGACAAAACGCGTAAAAAAAGGAAGAGGTTAGACGTGTGACGTCATCGTGCACCCCGGGCATAACGGCTATCTTTTAGGTTGGAAACAATCGGTTTCCAGGAGACAATTACGATTTTACATCTGCTAGAATGTGAGTTATGTTACATGAGCATTTCGAATAAATTTATCCTTACTTGAACGTACTACCCCAGGAGTGTTCCTCTTTATGTTTATGAGCTATACGAGTTTCTGGAGAAAAGTGAAGAGGATTTTTGGCCATTTATGAAGGATCCTTGGGAATGAATGGTGTCTGAGTCCTAATTGCTAAGGATAGTGTCATTCCATTTTGACCTTCCATACAGGAGGTCCACATCTTGGGGTAAGAGGCAGTGTGTTTGGTGTTGGTAGCGGCTTTCTCTGGACCTCTGCTTGATCAACCCTCGCACTTTCATCTACGTTTTCACTGATCTTATTCGATTTTGGACTTACATATACTTGTAGCGCTGCACTCTTCTTTGTTATTATATACACTATATTGTCAAAGGGACGCCTGCCTTTACACGCACATGAAATTTAATGGCATTCCAGTCTTAGTCCGTAGGGTTCAATATTGAGTTGGCCCAACCTTTGCAGCTATAACAGCTTCAACTCTTCTGGGAAGGCTGTCCACAAGGTTTAGGAGTGTGTCTATGGGAATGTTTGACCATTCTTCCAGAAGCCCATTTGTAAGGTCAGGCACTGATGTTGGGCGAGAAAGCCTGGCTCACAGTCTCCTCTCTAATTCATCCCAAAGGTGTTCTATCAGGTTGAGGAATAGTGCCCCATCACTGGTGTCAGTGGGAGGATAAGTGCCCCTCATTAATGTCAGTGGGAGGAATAGTGCCCCATCATTGGTGTCAGTGGAAGAAATAGTGCCCCATTGTTGGTGTCAGTGGGAGGAATAGTGATCCATCATTGATATCAGTGGGAGGAATAGTGATCCATCATTGGTGTCAGTGGGAGGAATAGTGCCTCATCATTGGTGTCAGTGGGAGGAATAGTGCCCCATCATTGGTGTCAGTGGAAGGAATAGTGCCCCATCATTGGTGTCAGTGGAAGAAATAGTGTCCCATTGTTGGTGTCAGTGGGAGGAATAGTGCCCCATCATTGGTGTCATTGGGAGGAATAGTGTCCCATCATTGGTGTCAGTGGGAGGACTAGTGTCCCATCATTGGTGTCAGTGGGAGGAATAGTGCCCCATCATTGGTGTCAGTGGGAGGAATAGTGTCCCATCATTGGTGTCAGTGGGAGGACTAGTGTCCCATCATTGGTGTCAGTGGGAGGAATAGTGCCCCATCATTGGTGTCAGTGGGAGGAATAGTGCCCCGTAATGGTCACATAAGCTTTTTTTTCTAATCCGG